>NC_090930.1:440738146-441040246 GCF_040938575.1 Ambystoma mexicanum | reverse complement strand
AAAAGACTAAACTTTGGGATCTCCTCAGCCGATGAAATATTCCATGAAACAGTACAACAAATAATACGACCTATCAAAGGAACACTAAATTATAGTGATGACATTCTTGTGTTCGGGAAGACTCGTCGCGAACATGATGATGCCCTCCGAGCTGCCTGCAAAGCAATACAAGAGGCTGGGTTGACCCTCAACCTAGAGAAATTACAGTTCAGCAAAGCTAAACTCAAGCTCTTTGGACACATTTGTTCGGCTGTTTTTTTCGGCTGAAGGGATGACCCCTGATTCCGACAAAGTCTCTGCCATTCTCCATCTTGAGAATCCCAGTCAAGCAGCGGATATCAGATCTTTCCTGGGCAGGGCTGGATATTGTGCCCAATACATACCGCAATTTGCGACCATCACCGAACCCCTACGACGACTGGTGCAAAAAGAAGTCCCATTCCAGTGGACTGAGGAGTGCTAAACTGTGTTTGACGACATCAAACATTCTCTCGCGGAAGCCAGGAAAATTGCATACTTCGACCCGGAATGGCACACTGAAATCGTCGTGGATGCCAGCCGGGTGGGCCTAGGCGCAATCCTTGCCCAAACCAGTGGCCAGGACATGCATCCACGACACATGGTTGCATACGCCAGTAGAGCCTTGGCTCCCCCGGAATCGGCTTATTCTCAAGCAGAGAAAAAAAGCCTAGCGGCCATCTGAGCCTGTGAGCACTTTCATCATTTCATCATTGGCAAGAAGTTCACCCAGAATTGTGCGGTGGGGAATCAGCTTGCAAGAATACAACTTCGAGATCATCCACAGACCGGGGGGCGAGAACAACCCAGCAGATTACTTATCGCGCCACCCTGTCGGTGTCCCGGCTCCAAGAACAGGGGACTGCAAATACATCAACTACATCACTGCTAATGATATGCCTCCAGCCATCTCCATCGAAACCGTTGCTGCAGCCTCAGCGGCAGACCCGTCAATGGCCCTGGCCATCAGTCTGACAGAAAACAACAAATGGAAAGACTTTAGGAGGGCAGTCCAAACACATCCAGGAGCAAATCGAGACAAACTCGAGAGGTTGGCCAGAGTGCACACTGAGTTTGCGGTTCAGGACAACTCCATTCTACTCAGGGGGTGCAACCTAGTCATTCCTAACACACTAAGAGCAGAAGTCATCAAAACTGCCCACGAAGGCCACAGAGGGGCGGAAAATACAAAGAGACAACTACGGTGCCACGTATGGTTCCCCTTCATGGACGACATGGTCGACAGGTGGGTACGGAATTACACAGCATATCAATGCACCGCAAAACCAGAACCCCCATTGCCACTCAGAGTAACCACGATTCCAGATCAACTGTGGGAACGAGTCACGACAGACTTCTATGGACCATTGGAATCGGGAGACTACGTACTACTGCTGATTGATGAGCACTCACTGTTCCCCATCGTGAAGCGAGTAAAGTCCACAGCGTTTGCACATGTTGTAGCCACATTCGACGAGGTCATCAGCGAGTGGGGGATTCCGGACACGATAAGGTCAGATAACAGTCCACCTTTAGTGGACACGTATTTGGGGTGTTGGGCAAAACACATGGGATTTCAACATCAAAAAGTAGCCCCCAGGTGGCCCCAGGCCAATGGCATGGCAGAAAGGTTCATGGCTTCCATCAAAAAGGCCATGCAAAGAGCATGCCTCGAAGGGTCTGATCCCCATCAAGCCTTATGCAGAATAGTTGATAGACTATCGAAACACGCCACATGAAGCAACCAATAAAACCCCAGCCGAGCTCATGGTGAAATTTCGAGTCAGAACTAGAGTCATCAACAACCCGGCTTTAAGGCGGAAAACAGACCAGGAAGTCATCTGAAGAGATGAAGCAAGGAAAGAGAAGGCACGAGAACAGACTGACAAAAGGAGGAGAGCACAAACAAAAGACTTCCAAATAGGAGATGAGGTGTGGGTGCAACAAGCCGTGCACAAAAAGACTGACCCCCAATTCTCACCAGAACTGCTTCAAGTCATAGCTGTGAAAGGGACAATGGTAACGGCAGCAAATGATGAAAAGGAGGTGACACTTAACAGTTTGCTGTTCAAACATGTCATAAAAGGAGCGGAGGAAATGCCACCGACCTGGACCCGGATTATAGTGACACTCAGGATGAGGAATGGGTCCCCCTCGAGCCACAAGCACTTCGTCAACCGAATCTTTCATTGGGGGTTGACGGCGACCGCAGCCAAGGGTCGCGAGGACGGCCCAAAGGACAATCAAGAAGTATCTGAGGTTAGTAGAGGATTGTTAAGTGTTTAGTAAACAGTTCAGTTAATGTTGTTGTAGGGACATTCTTCCGGGGGTGTTGTTGCCGCGGGATGCCCCTTTAAGGCAGCCTCACATTGAAAGGACGTCACAGGAAAGTGACGGTCCGCGAGGAGACAAGGGAAAGGGAGGAGTTTCAGTTTGAGTTTGTATCTGTAATAAAGTAGGCATGCATTCCACCCGCTGGCTCCTGTGTTTATTTGAAGCAGCATCCGCTGCTATCACGGGCCTGTCGAAATGTCCACAACCTCTACCATTTCAGACGCAACCTGATGACGTTGGGTCTTCGCCCAACGTATTCAATTATGTTCTGCTATGGCCCATTTTTGCAAGCACATTCAGGTTTCATTGCAATAAGCTGTGCTCTATAAAATCTGAAAATAAGTAAAACAAATATAATAAAATGTATTTGAAAAAATGTTTTCTTACACCTCACGGTGCACTCCGGACCATTATAAAATATGCAGATATGGAGTACTTTCAACATTGTTATGCTGCAAGTTACATCATGTACAGCAATTCTTGAGAAATGTTGCTTCTTTCGCAGTTCTGCCATACATAGAGCCGAGCCAGGCCCCTTTAGCTAACAGGAAAGTGCCCTTCTTGATTTGCGTTTCGTGTTTTAGATGTCCCTATGCTGTGGGTCAAGGGGAAGTCAACTTCATAGATAGATCTCACTGGATTCCATATATTGGCATGTGGTTGCAATATATCCAAAAAACCTTCCCGCGAGATTCCAAAACGCAAGATTGCATTCTCTCCAATCGTCCGCCATTTCGTGCTTGGAGCATAAGCTGTTCTATTTTGCTTTTGCGTTGCTACCAGACATGCACCAGCTGGCCGAAAAGCTGTTTCCTGTTGTTGGGGGCTGTCCCGGTCCACCGGGCAGCCCCATATTCGTGTCGGGCAGCGCCCGACACCACACGCTGCAGTGCGGCGATCACGCCGCAAGATGAAGGGTGGGGGTTCAGCCCACCCGCTCCGGGACACCGGAGCGCCACACATGGCCGGCTGGCAACCGGCTTACCGCGGCCCCGGCTCTGGGGGCACCCAGGCCGGGGTCGCCCCCTGGCCCGACTCACAGGGCCAGGGAAACACACAGGGACGGTGTTGCCCGGCAGGGGCACCGTCCGGACGGCGTTGCCCGGCAGGGGCACCGTCCTGCAGCTGGGCCCCTTCCTTGGGCCCAGCGCACGTGGTGGGGCGCCGCCATGGCGCGGACACAAAACACACACGGAGTCTCGCTGGTCTCGACTGACGAGCCCGGAAACGGCTCGTCCTTTTTATTATGTTGGTCACGTGGTTCCCCACGTGACCAGGATGAACACACTGGAAGACACCATGTCCCCTTACAGGGGTGACATGCAACACTCCTCCTTTTCCATATCAACAAAACAAACAACCCCAAAGTCCCACCATAACCACCACCACTACAAAACAAACAACCATTCTACTACTACACCCTTTATTAACCTGGGTGAGTGGTTTCACTATTACTGAATACCGCCACGGTTGACCCCCCTGGCACCATTTAAAGCATGGCCACAATGTGCGGGAGCACAGCTTCACCTCGCCACTTGAATGGGCCATTTTAAGCAAGTCCAGGGTCTGCAGGGTCCCAGTCTTCATGGGGATGGCCACTGAGTCCATGTTAAGCACTTGCGGGTCTGCGGGAGACCAGTCCGACATCACCCGTGGGCAGTTCAGTTCACCACTCAGGGGCCGGCAAAGCCGCACCTGGGGAGGCCCAGGGGCCACATCGGCCAAGTCCACATTCTTGAGCGCAAGCCCGCAGCAGGGCACCGATAACAACCAGGCCACTTTCCACACCTCCCCCTTTTCATGGGGGCTGCTGGCGTTGTGTTTGGCCAACATCATAGTCTTATCATTCCCGCCGTGGGCCTCGTTGAAAATCCGGGGCATGCACCTCCCCTCCACCCCCGCAGGCGACGACCCCTCTTCCATGTTTCAGTGGGGGAAGGGCAGCCAGCCCTCATGCCGGCCCGGTTCCAGTGTGGAACACTTTTTTTTTTCTTAAACGCTCCGGTGCGGAGCGATTTTCCTCTTTTTTTTTTTTTTTTTTTTGGCGGCGATGTTTGCCGCGGCTTGGGGGGGGGGGCAGGCAGCTCTCCGCCCGCTCCTCGTGACGAGCACTCTATTGTGCTTGCGAGCCCAGCTGGTGCTGGGCCCGCCTCCTTTGTTCCTTTTGCAGGCCCTGTTGGATTCGGGCCTGCAACACATTTTTTTTTTCTTTCCCCCCGCGGGCCCAGCTGATCATGGGCCCGCCTTCCGTTGGGGGCCGCGTCAGCTGTTGGACGGCCCCGACTCCGTGCCACGGCCGATGCCGCTCCTCTGTCGGGGCCGCCTCAGCTGTTCCGCGGCCCCTCGTTTCCCTCTGCGGGCCCCGTTGGAGATGGGCCCGCATCTTTATTTTGGCACTGCTCGCCGTCGCGGGTGGGGGAGGGGCAGCGCCTCCTCACCGCGGCCGATGCCGCGGGCCTCCTTCCTCATCTCCCTCAGGGGACGGGAAGGCAGCACGCCATCTTCCTTTTCCGCGGGCCCAGCTGGTGTTGGGCCCGCCACGCCATTTCTCCGGTGCGGGCCCCGTTGGAAATGGGCCCGCACCAAAACCTCCTGGGGACACGCGGGATCCCTGCCTTCTGCCGCGGCCCAGGTGGGAACGGGGCCTCAATCTTCTCCGGGGCTGCCTCAGCTTTCCGGCGGCCCCCTGCCGACGCCGCTGGTAATGGGGCCGCCTCAGCTGGTCGGCAGCCCCCCGCTTCACATCACTCAACCTGCAGGTGGGCCGCACCCATGGTGTACGCGGGCGCTGGGCCTCCCGCAAAGCGGCCGACGCCGCCATTGCACACGTGGGCTCCCAGCCCACAAGCTCCAGCCTGCGGGCGGAGCACCCTCGTCGCCATTGTTGGGGGCTGTCCCGGTCCACCGGGCAGCCCCATATTCGTGTCGGGCAGCGCCCGACACCACACGCTGCAGTGCGGCGATCACGCCGCAAGATGAAGGGTGGGGGTTCAGCCCACCCGCTCCGGGACACCGGAGCGCCACACATGGCCGGCTGGCAACCGGCTTACCGCGGCCCCGGCTCTGGGGGCACCCAGGCCGGGGTCGCCCCCTGGCCCGACTCACAGGGCCAGGGAAACACACAGGGACGGTGTTGCCCGGCAGGGGCACCGTCCGGACGGCGTTGCCCGGCAGGGGCACCGTCCTGCAGCTGGGCCCCTTCCTTGGGCCCAGCGCACGTGGTGGGGCGCCGCCATGGCGCGGACACAAAACACACACGGAGTCTCGCTGGTCTCGACTGACGAGCCCGGAAACGGCTCGTCCTTTTTATTATGTTGGTCACGTGGTTCCCCACGTGACCAGGATGAACACACTGGAAGACACCATGTCCCCTTACAGGGGTGACATGCAACACCTGTTAGGGAAGGTCCGTCAACATTTGTGGAAGTGGTTGATGTCGAGGGAGAAACTAAGGGAGTTTCCATTGCTAATGGTTCAAAGCTCTGTGGTTTACGAACACCGTTTCTGTTCTAAAAAGAGGATATTATTTGTGTTGACTAAGATCGTTTAATTCAAATGCTATATGTTAGCACTGTGTATAGCTTTCTGACTTATGAATTCACATATGGGACGGCCCTAAACTGCCCTATGCGTAACATGTTTATTAAAGCATTGCGTGGGCGCTTGCAGTCTACAAAGACATGCACAGATGGCATCAATGAACCAAAATGTGTTTGCATTAAACCCAGGCCTTTGAAACATCACTATTAATGCATAACTGCTGAGAGTTCCCCAATATGTTTCGAAGATATGAAACAACCAAGGATGTGCTAGGCAAAGTGTGATGTGTGCTCAAGGGCAATGTCAACTCCTCAAAACATGGCTGTTTAACAAATATAACTAATCACACATCTGTGTGCTATGACACATGAATATGCTACCTGACTGTCCACTTTATATTTGTCTAGTTCAAGCACCCGTGGGTTTGGGCGCTACACAAATGCTTTACCTACAATAAAATAAATAATGTAATATGCGAGTTATCAAGTGAAGGCCATTTAAAATTAGATTTATATAAAGGAATAGCTCTCCTGGCATGATCTACGCCGGCCAATTGCCCGAACAGAGATGGTATGATGGCGCTGATACATTTTACAGAATAATTAAACCACTGCATTTCTATTCAATATAGCGCTGCTCCAATTTGACTGAGCAGTTGACACTATGTACAGGGCGCCTTGATTGTAAACAGATTAATTGATAACAGGCGGCAGTCTGGGCAGAACAGTATGGGGTGTAGGGCTCAACTGGGACCGGATTACAGAAGCACGGATCTGATGGGAAGTGTGTGATATTGCGTGATTAGCACAGTACTTAACTTCACAATATAAGATTATAGTTGAGTACATCTCACATATTTCAGATCATCCCTCATTCCATGCACGCCCTACCCATCTCTATTCTGCTACACCCACACCCTACTTGTCACCATCCGGGTGCATCCCCTATGTACAGGGCTCCGCTGTTGCCAGGGATGGTCCACGCTTTACAAATCCCAGGCATGCCTGCAAATCACACCGAGGCAATAATGTCAATAATTCACGAGATCAGTGTTGCAGTGTTTTTTAAAGAATAGGGAAACTGTGGCCTTGTGGCAATGCAATGGCAGATTGTAGTTGGAGCAGTGTTTGGTGTGTTATGGTAGTGGTTGGAAAAGAAAAGTAGTTTATATATTAAGAGAAGTGTTGTTTAAGTACCGTGTGTCCGATTAATGGAATTTATTGCACAGTGCAAAGTGAGTTTGCACTGCTGGAAAGTGAGTTTGCACTGCTGGAAAGTGAGTTTGCACTGCTGATAGAACCTCTGATTCATGGAACTGTGCAAAGTGTATTTTTGCAGTGGAAAGTCAGTGCAAATTAATGTTTACAGTATAAAGTGAGTTTGCATTGACTTTGACTAAAAAAAATAATTTTACACAGTACCATGAATAAGGGTTTGTGTTGGTTGTGCAAAGTTACTTTTTAGCAGTGGAAAATCACTTTGTACTGTGCAAGAAATGTGAATAGGTGGGCAGTTTGGTATTATGTGACAGTAGGTGGAGAATGGTGGCACTAAAAGGGATGCCATGAGATAGGTTGGAAACTTTGATGTTTATATGGAATGAGAAATGGAAAACGGTGTGCATTTAAAAGTGTTTATTTTTAGGAGGATTTTGATTAAAGTAAAAAATGCTTCTGATTTGTAGAACATTTGTAAGTGGCACTTGGTGTACTGATTTATTGGTTTAGATTTAGTTTAGATGCACCAATCTAAAAACCACAGACAAGGAACTGAAGCAAACACGGGACAATACACAATGAAGAACTGATAATAAAACTACTCAACAGCCAGAGATCACCTGAAACCAGCAAACCACCCCCTTCTCTTCTCCACACTCTCACACCTCTCATGTACTACACACGCCCAGGGGGCTAGTGAAACAACCCACCATATGCCTGCAAACCACACACCCCTCCCTAATCATACTACAAACCCAATACCAACAAACAACTCAGACACTGGACACCACACTTACAGACACAACAAGCCCAGTGCACATAATAAAGCACACAGAAAAAGCTCACATGCATAGACCCCAGTTTAATACCCATACCCAAAACTTGCCCCCTGCCATTTTCCTATTCAAAACCCCAATCCCCATACAGTAGCCTTGTTGCATGCATAGCCAGGTAAGTACTGTTAATCTCTACATTGGGTTAAGGAGTATAGTATGGATCCCCTCTGCTATTGTCCTTGGCAGCCAATTATTATTGTCACACAGTTTCAATCACACCCTCCACAGTATCAAATAAACAACCCCTGGCTTCAAGGTCCTGTTAATTGACGAGACCTGCTCACATTCTTCATCAGGTAGTGACCTGATTGTTTCAAAGTTTACTTTATTCTGTAGCATGCCTGCCAGGCAAGGTACACCCTCCATGGTTGTTCCAAATGACAAAGGCAACTGTGAGTTTAGAAACAGCTTTAAAAACTACAGGCTTAGATGCTTGGGATCCACAGACAATTATCAGACTGCCATACATTTATACTTGCCACTCGACCCGATACTATTCTGTCCAAATTAAATCAAAGCAGAGAGTCCAGGTCCAAGGGGTGTGCAGAATCCAAGGGTTCAGAGAATCCTCACAGGGCCAAGAAAGTCAGCAGAACCAAAATCCAGGATGATAACCAATTAACAATGCTGCAGGATTTAAAGGGCAAATGGGGGCATATCCAAGTGGCTGCAGGGGATGCTGTTTTTTATTTCCCCACCCCAACGCTGAACCAAGCAACACCTTGGTCTCGAGCCACGTGAAAGTTGATAAATACCAGTCCAATGAAAGACTTCAAAAAAAGAAGATGAAGAAAATAAATAGTAGCAACACAGATCCATAACTGCATACTGGGTGCTATAGCACTCAGGCCGTATCAGATAAACTTGAAGTTAGCAGTTACCCGATGAGGTCACTTTAACTGAAGACATAGACACAGCCAAAAGAGACTCATGTAAAAGAAATTACTAGCAGAAAGATGGGCACAACTTGGGCTGGATGAAAGGGACAGATAGGTAGGTGCCTGTACCCTAAGCCTGAGAGGCCCTTCATCCACTTGTCCTCTCTTCACTGCTCATCACCAGACCCACTTCATCTTTATTGTTGGCACAAGCTTCATAATCTCTACAATCACTGCAAATGTGTACAACATGTTGATGGGTCAGAAGCAAGCAAACAAACCCGAGCCTATGCGGGAGGTAAATGTACAGCCTCCTCTGGGCCTCCCTGCCCAAACTGCCTTGTCGCTCCTGCAATGCTTGCTGAAATGTAGCAGGAAGATTTATAGATGTTGCTCCTACTCTCTCCCGGGAAGAGTCCCGGGCCAAAAACTCTTCCACACCAAATCGCTGCTTCGCACATGAGGTGCACATTCTGGCAACAGGGGTTTATAGATGCTGCTCCTCCTCTCGCCGATGCAGCCTCCTATGCCCAAGTCCCTTCAAAAATATATTCAATTGTAAAACCAAAATCTGGTAACTGTACTGTAAACGAGATAACACCAACAGACACAGAGATGAGTATAAACAACAATGTTTATTTGCTTCAAGCGGACCCAGGTTCTTACACAACAATAGATGTGCAGAAGTGAGCAATTTACAGAAAGAAAATCAAATCCTTTTATGTACCCCAGTTTACACGAGTTCTGCTGCAAAATGGCATCTAATGATGGTTTAAAGTTCCATGCTATGCATAGGGTTGTCTGTGAAAACATACATACATACATTTCATCAGTGATTTTCATGCTTGTACATTCTAACTTTCCGAACTTACAAAACAACAGACTGTTCTCAATGACAGGAAAACATTCTTACCAAAATTATCTTTTGTTTTCATGACCGAGGCTTACTGCTTAGCAGCATGCTTTTACAGTTTTTTTGGGATAACACTTTCTTGGGACAAACAGAACAGAACATCCCCTGTGTCATAAACTATCAATTATTATTTTTACATGCATTTGTGAGACCCACGCAATTAAGAGCTGCGGGCAAAAATATTTGATCGTGATTGGTCCAGCCTGTTCAAGATCCAATGCTGAAATAACAATGAGCTAATTTTTTTGCAACAACATTCTCAGCACTATTGTGCAGTGATTCATTGCCGCTCCAAATAGGAGATTTTACAAGATGGAGTGTATGCATGAAACAAAATGTGGGAGCTTAAGGCTAACCTGAATAGATGCATTTTCACAAACCCTCCTTTTAGCCTAAACAAAGCCATTTTATCATAAATCATCAAATGCATGTATATCGATATTCATACATTTCTGAATGTCCATATCCTGCATAATTAGTGCATTTGTCGCATTCCCAGGGGACAAGCGTTCAGGTTGTATGTGTTCCAGAGCTCTTGAACAGCACTGGCATAGCATAAATCCTAAAGTAGGTAAGCATTGTACGCAGCAACAAAAGCAGAGAATGGCAACAGTGATCACAGCAAGGACAGAAAGTATTTTCCAACCCCATTTGGTAAACAAATTCCAAGCCCAAGTACTGATGTCACAGCTACCTTTTTGTTAACCTGAGTTTCGGACCCCTATGTGTGTAACCTCTTAATAGCCTGAAACAAAGAAGGGGAGTAATCTGCTTTGTAAATGCAGGAAGTTGACTCACCCATTTTGCAAACCCCTTCTCTTTCAGCTAACATTGTGTCTAGTACCATCCGATTCTGAAGTGCAACCAGCCAAATAGCTCTCTGTTCTAATGTGATATTGAATAGTATATCGGTTGTCTCATTAATCGTTCTTTCTAACATTCATACCACCCTTCTAATGTCTCGGGAGTTTATTGCTGGGCCCCAAAAGGGAACTATCACTTTTGACACATCTTCTAATATTTGGCAAGTTGTATCGCCATCGATATCCCTCCTAGGACGGTCTTTCAATATTTCTAAAGATGATGTCAAGTAAACAGCTGGTAACAGTATCCTGAAGTAACATGTTCCTTTCCAACAAACAAGATGGTACAGTGGCAGGATTATTGTTCATTGTATATGCTGGAGGAGTTGCGTCCCTAGTCCCTACTGGTGACATTCCAAACCATATCATTGATTGGTATGGCCTAGAATTCCTGTCTGAGTATTTGATAGAGGTGGTGTTGGTAGTGCTCCTGTTAGCAAACACTGAGCATCCCAAAGGTAGTAGCACCTGCTGATCAAAAGTATTTATGTTTGTCCCATCAAGTTTACCTGTGGTACTGTCATTCCATCTACCAAGGAACATGACCCTAAAGGATGCATAGCAAGCAGTGGACAATGGGAAAGGATATATGTACCATCCTAACCCTCTCTCACCGTGTTGTGGAAGGTGGGAAATTACCCAACAATTGGTTTTGTTCAGTATCATTCATTATTCTTATGAAGGTGTTATTGAGATATCCCTCTCAGTGTTCAAGATCAAGGGGACGAAGTGTTTATGTGTGTACATAGAAAGTAGACATAGTAGTTGAGCTGACCATAGGCAATAGTGAGCTAATGTGGGTGTGCTCTCCAGAAACCATCAAACAGGCATTACTATAAGTATGATACATGCCACAGTACCTATAATCACACATTTATCTCTAGTTGACCACAATCCTTTAGACTGGTCATTCCAGTGGCAACACTTTCCATTTCATCACTTCTGCGTACCCCAAACAGAGGCATAGTCTTTCAGTGTCCGTTAAGAAGCCTCACTGATACAGGCTTTTTGATTTAATCTGTGGGTGGCACCTGACCACTTAGCCTCTCTTGCTTGGAGTCTTCTTTTCCCTGCCCCCTCTAACTCCAGGTGCTTTGGGGGTTATGGAGTGAATATCATTGGTTTCTTGTGGGTGCAGTACTTAGCACACTTTCCTACTTTCAAGAAGACCTTCCCAGGCTATTAACATGGTCGAAGATTGTATCTGGGTACCCTGGGCACAGAGTGATCTTCGAACAACATGTTGGTGGTTGTCAAAGGTGTAACATCTGGCTGCTTAAAATTTGAGTTAGTGTATTCTCTATCACTGAAAGGTACGTGCTGAGGAACGTATCCGTGTTCTGAATCAGCTATCCCCTCCTTTACTCATCTGTCATAGGGCCAAGGCAAAGATACTAATTTCAGATGTGCTGCATGTATCCAGCTCTTTTTCCCTTCTCCACGCACAGCAATCTGGGTGACCAATGGGACTTAGAGTGGCCCCTACCGGCGCGGTTCAAGGCAAGCTTTCCATTGAAAGTATTTCACCAGAACGTAGTCGCCAGGTAGAATGGTGTTGCCAGAACCCACATATTGATCAGGCTATGCTTCTCACAACGGTTGGTAAATCAACTGCAAGTTTTGAGTTAACTAGTTACAATAGTCTACCAATCATGGATACTTAATCTTTGAATTTCATTTTTGCCTGGGTACATTCCACAGATTAGCAGGTCTCCCCATCGCAATATCATATGGGGACAGAACTGTTTTTTGCTTGGGCTGTCCTTCTCATTGACATTAAGGCTAATGGTAAAGCTTCAGGCCTTTTAGCTGACTGTGTGCACATATCTTTGCTAACTTTTTATTTAGGGTACAGTTGTGTCCCTCAACTAATCCTGCCAATTGGGGATGGTTCGTCGAATGACATTTCTTTCTTAACTGTATTCCCTCACACACGTCCTTGGTAACCATTTTCTGCCCAGATCACCCTTGGTTAACCAAAATGGGAAAAGTACTCTTTTAGTATTTCTTTTGCTGTTGACAATGCAGTGTTACCTTTCAGAGGGAAAGCTTTGACCCATTTGCTAAATGCACAAACTACCACTAGAACGTATTTAACATTCTAACATCTTTCAATCTCAATGAAATCAAAGTTTATTACTTCAAAGTGTTAAACGGAAATCATATTAGGCCTCCTTTTGACTTATATTGGCCTGAGCCTAGTTGCTCTGCGAAGAAAACCGCGTTGCAAATTTCTGATTTCTGTTTGACTTCGCCGTCATTTTAGAATCGTCCACCATTTTGATTTCTGTTCGTATGATTCTCTGTTCTAAAATGGTGGACTGTGTTTCTAACTTGCAACGAAGCCTCCCGACCTTTGAGTTCTGTTAATGGTAAGACTGTCCGTGGACCGACTGTTTAGACTAGGTAAAGAGACCTTGTTCTATGAATGAACCGTCGTCCCATTATTGTCTGCGCTAACAAGCCTCATCCATGAATACACATCGGCGACAATGTAATGCAAACGCCAAGCGTGAACACAGGCTGAACTACATTGTTTTGGGATATAGACTAAGGCTTACCGCAGGATACGAGAATATACATCGCCATTGTAACTTGATGGAAATGCAAACTCATGTAATCCTTCTGCATATTATTGTATAAGCTGTATGTGAACTGGGCACAAACTCTAGACCGCAGAATATTAACATGTAGAGGGGCTGGACAATATTGTGGAAATGTATAAAAAACATGAATGTTCAGATGTCCAGCACTCTCTCTACTCTCTTTGACGGGCTGGTACTCATTGTGGGGTGTTGAGAGCCAGATAGCTATCTGTTTCTATGTTTCTTTGTAAACTGCGCAGAATAAAGATCTGTGAATCTGTATAGCCCGTGTTTGGTGTATTTCAATTTGTGGTACTCAGCCTCGATATTTCCTTTTGCTTTAACAGATGGCACCCGAATAGGGACCCTCAAGATTGATGCCACCTCGTTGAAGAGTTGACACGGCTATCGGACCGGGATCGGACTGTGAGAAAGGGGGCCCTTTCTTGGATGAGACGTGACATCTCAACAGTACTTTACAACCCGATACCCGGACGGTGAGCATGTGATCCGAGACGGCATCTTGACGAGGGTCCATATATCGAGGCGGGCAGTTTTGCCGAAATCACCAACCACGAGGGTCCTTTGTTGTCTTTAGTAATCCAATCGGACCTCCCTTAAATCTTTGATCTAAGTATCCTGATAATTTGATTTGGTGTATTGTCCTTGCGAGAACAATTATTGACCAGGTAACACCAGAGATCTGATATGCCTGAGAAATTGTCTGCCTGTTTCAGGGCATTATTCCGCAGAGACAGACAATCTTTGGAATTTGGCTGTCCGATACCACAGGAGGGGTCGCCGGCGTGTACTATGTACTGTAAGCACGGCATTGGTAGCATAGTGTTTAATGATATTTGGCACAGACAAACCAGAAATGCTCCCGAACTTCAGTGGCCAATCAATAGTAGCTTTGAGATTTCTCATATAGAATATTTAGAATCTATATTATTAAAGAAAAAAGCTAAACCTGCAGCATTTGATGTATTGCGAAATTGGAAAAAATAAGCTATGCAGCAGCTTAGAAGTAGAGAGAAACATGCGCGCCGACATATGTCGAACGCAGAGAAAGCATTATTGTACGATCAACAAAAACAGTCAGAGTCAGTTAGAAATATGGATAGGGCTTTTCAACTTGGCATTCAGAAAATATATCCGTCTAAAGATTTTCATGCATCTGATGAACTAATCGACAAGCTTTTAAATGAACGAAGGCCTGGTGCCACTGTGCCACCTCCGTATGTACCTATTCCTGTTGCTTTACCTCTTCCTACTGTTGTTCCTCCTCTCGTAGCAATACCTGATCTTCCTATCATTCCTCCTATTGCTCCTCTTCCTCCAGTTATTGCTTCTCTTCCTATTGTTGCTCCTCCACCTATACCTCCACCTTTGCCTGCTGCTATGGGTTTGGTCGATTTGTCTTTTGCACAAGTGTTGGCACCTTCATTACCTATTGTACAAGACTTATCTACACTTTCTCTTCCAAGTAGCTCTGTTCCGCTTGTAGTTGATAAGGGAGCGGGATCGAAGATTGTAACTCGTGATACAGTTCCAAAAGAAAGAAAGTGAGATTTTAATGCATGGGCTAGACAGTGCATGGAGAAGGGTGAACAATCTGATGTTCTTGCTACACTCCTAATTTGGATAATTTACCTGAGAAAACTGTGTTTATTGAAGGACTGGGAATTAATTTATCCGTAATATGGAACAGACTGAACAATACAGATATCCCACAAGGGTTGAGGGATCTGAATGTTTTAGCATATTCAAGAGATACTGCGGAGAAAGTATATGAGCATGTCGAGAGGGTTTTTGAGTATAGAAGGGAGTTAGAAAAGTTACGGAACGAAGAAATAGATGGTGATAGTTTGGGCGCTATGTTTGTAAAGAAACGGTTTCTTCCTCTTGGTAAATTGATGAGTGAAGAAACGCAAATTTGCACGAGAGATGCACTTGGATGGATTTCAAATATGTCGATATCTCCCGTAAAAGTATATGACACGTATAGTCAGTATACGCCAGAAATGCAGAGGAAAGTGATACAGGTTATGGTAGAATTCCTGCAGGATGAATATATAAAAGGAAAGATTTGTTGTCCCACAGAATTATTGAATATCTACAAGAGGGCTTTTTCATCCGACACTCCTTCAGCTGCTTTAGCTCAATTTGGCTCTGTTGCTCAGTAAGCGTTCGGAGTTGCCTACTTCTCAGTTGCCTATCAGAGAGGTTCCTCAGACATTTGTCCCTAAAGTCGAGGTTCCGGCTAATGCCGCAAAGGGTGTAGCCACCTATGACATTGATGCACATTATGTATCACAGTTTGTTCACGTCCCGTTCTCAAGACAGGAAGTGAACACCATCAGACAATCTATTCCAGATATTAGAAAGAATCCAACAGGGTTCTATAAAGAGATAGAATCTGTCTTGCAGTCGTCAGTATTCACTTTGGGTGATATAGATTTGTTATTTCCTGTGCTCCTACCTGCCGATTTGTGGAAACAGATTAGGACAGTAGACAATGTACCAGGGTTAGGGAACACATGGAATAATTTGACTACTCAAGATAGAGATAGACCAGCTAGTGAGAGACCACTGCAGGTAATACTGACCTTGCCCGATAGAATAGTGACTAAATTGAAAGCCCTAATTCTTGAGAGAAGGATTGTCTGGGACAAACTTACTGCTTGTGTCCAAGGAAAGTCTGAGGGTGCTACAGAATTCTTTAATCGGTTTGAACAAGTATTTTCAGATTTCAGTGGACAAGATTTAGTCTGGAAAATGATTATTTGTAGACAAATTTGTGCGTGGGTTGTTGCCTGACATCCAGTCACAAATTATGACTTCTAAGAGTGCATGGCAAGCTAAGTCTCAGTCTGAGGTGTTGCATATGGCTCAGTATTATGAAAACCGAGTCAATAATGAGAAGGAAAGGATTGAAAAGAAAAAGGGAGACTTGAAGACTGAGATGTTTTTGCAACAGATTGTTAGAGGTCCTAGAGGGGGTATTACACAGTTTAGGGGACAGTATGTTCCACAAGGTAACATGCCGTTGGGTTCTGTACATGCGAACAAATGTGCTTATTGCAGACAAGAGGGTCATTGGCAAGCACAAAGCCCGATCCTCCAGTAGAGGTCGAATAACACATTTGGTATCATGGGTAGACGATCCAGAGGCCGCCCTAGGATAGGGGGTCCTGGTAGAATCCAGTTTTCTCAGAATCCTCAGTCTTTTTCGCAAGATAATCAGCCTTTGAGTGTGGATAATAGAAACATTTACATTCACCCGTGCACCACAGGGGTACACAGAGAGTCCGAGCATTTACAGTAGGGCTTTGAAAGAGCAGCTTGATACACTCGAGTTGCCTGTTACTTGTACATTCCTCCAGTATGTCAACGACCTTCTTTTAGATGCATATTCAGAAAGTGCCTGCAAGGAGGGCACCGTGTTATTGCTTATTCACCTAGCAAAGCATGGACATAAAGCTTCACTGATAAAATGTCAATATTGTCGACAGGAGGTCGCCTACTTAGGCTATCTCCTGTCAAAGGAGGGAAGAAGATGGATGCCTGAGGGGATTAAAATTATTTCTGGCATGCCTGTCCCAAATACGCTGAAGGAAGTCAGAGCCTTGATAGGAATGGCTTCTTACTGTAGACAGCGGATCCCAAACTTCTCACTAGTGATTAAACCAATGTTGGCTTTGACAAAGAAGGGCATTTCTTTGCCATTGCCATGGAACTTGGAACACCAGAAAGCTTTTGATTTGCTCAAGACTGCACTTTGTTCAGCACCAGGTTTGGGCACACCAAATTATGAAAAGGCCTTTGAGTTGTATGTGCATGAACGTGAGGGATGTGCTTTGGCTGTGTTAACGCAGGAACATGGGGGGAAGAATAAGCTGTTCGGCTACTTTTCCTCCGCCCTTGATCCTGTTGCATGCGCTTTGCCAAGATGTCTGAGAGCTGTCGCTGCTGTTGCGTCTGTAAAACAGAGCGAGGGTATGGTCCTTGGCCATGCTTTAACCTTGTTGGTACCTCACTCCGTAGACATTCTATTGAATAGAACGCAAACACAACACCTCACCTCCGGATGATTAACGAGATACGAATTGATCTTGTTTTCACCGCATATAAAAATTAAGAGGTGTTGTGTACTGAATCCGGTTGAATTATTACCTCTTCCGCAAGGTACTGCTTGCAGTGACGAAATGTCACATGACTGCCTTTATGCCACAGAACAAGAAACTAAAGGCAGAATTGATTTGAAAGATACACCTTTGAACAATCCACAAAGGGAGTTGTTTTGTGACAGCTCCTGTTTCAAACTTCCGGATGGTACATCCACTGCTGCTTATGCCATCACTACACTGAGAACGATTGTGGAAACCAAAAGAATTTCACATAACTCTGCGCAGGCCGCAAGGTTTATTGCATTGACTCGAGCTTGTGAACTTTCCGAAGAGCTTAGAGTAAACAAATATACTGATAGTCAGTATGCTTTTGGGGTGGTTCACAACTTCGGTAGACTAGAAGATTCAATATGGCACCTTGATAGTTCAGCTACTCTCAGCGCTTGCACTTCCCACTCAGCTAGCAATTATGAAGTGTGCAGCACATCAGAAAATCATAAATGATGTAGGAAAAGGGAACGCTTTCGCTGATCAGATAGCCAAACAGAATGCTACTGATCCCTATTCAGATATGTATACTACAAGGGAAGCCATAAATGTCTGTACCATAGACGAAGGAATTGAGTCTATAAAGAATATCCAAGCCATTGCCACTCTAGAAGAAACTGAGCAATGGGCTGAGGGCTTGGCGAGGTTGGATGATGATGGGAGTTGGGTGGATAATCTAGAGGGAAAATGGATGCTGCCAGATGCGTACATTACTATGATGGTTTCAATGGCTCATGGTCCCATTCACATATGCGCTAGGAAAATTTGTAAAATGTTAGAAACTGTCTGGGTCAATGTTAACATCCCGAAAACTGCTGAGCATTTTGTCCACAGTTGTATGGTCTGTTTACAGCACAATATGGGAAAGGGTACATCAACACGAAGGGGTAGTTTTGGTCCACCTTCTGTCCCTTTCGAAGTGATCCTCTTTGACTTTATTGAAATGGAGCATTGTAATAATTTCACATTTGTTTTGGTTGTTATTTGTGCTTTTAGTAAATGGGCTGAAGCCTTTCCTGTAAAAGATGCCACAGCAATGACAATGGCGAAAACCATGCTTAAGGAATATTTTCCTAGGTTTGGTTTGCCAAGAGTCATCTGGTTGGACAATGGTCCACATTTTGTCGCTGCTGTAATTCTACAGATATGTGCGGGATTACAGATCGATAAACGGTTCCATTCAAGCAGACACCCACAGTGTGCTAGGTTTGTAGAGAGACACAATGGAATCTTGAAGCACAAGCTCGCTAAAACGTGTGTCGGCACCAATTTGAAATGGCCAGACGCCTTACCGATAGTGTTACTCTCGATGCGAACAACCCCACAGACTAGGACTGGGCTCTCCCCATATGAGGTGGTGATGGGGAGGCCAGCTAACATTTGGAATCTTCCTAAACCTAGAGCTTTGAGGGGTATAGAGCATGTACTTCTTTCTGAATATTGCGAACAGTTAACTAAAAATCTGTATTTGATTCATCAACAGGTGCAAGAAGCCCTCCCAGCTAAATACGGAGAGCCAGGTCATAGTATTCGACCTGGAATGTGGGTGCTGACTAAAGCTTTTGAAAGAGCATCCTGCCTTGCACCGAGGTGGCAAGGGCCCTATCAGGTCCTATTGGCCACACAGACGGCAGTACGAGTAGCTGGCAAGAAACATTGGATACACGCTTTGCATGTCAAGAAGATACCTTTCCCTTTGCCACACGACAAAGAAGATAAGGAGAAACTTACTTGCTCTGTTCTCAACGACCATTCAGCATTGAGCAGTACTGAGAGTGCTTCAGAGACACTCCCTGAGCCCGCGGGGTCTGGGGAAACAGCTGCTTCATCTCCACACTCTCCTACAGATTATTTTGCATCTCTGCCTGGTTGTGCTGCAAATTCATCACTGTTCGCAGATCAGACTGTACCAGGAGTCACGAGGTACAAATGCGGCCACAGAAACTAGACTTACTGCACAGTTCAGCTGTGCCCTCAAGGAACGTAATCATAGGGCTTGTCCTTCGCCCCATCTTTTGCATCTGAAGGGCAGTAGGTGGCTGGGGATAGGGAAAGACTAAAAAAAAACACGTGATCAGGAGATCACCAGCAAACCCACTATGGAGTTTTCGTTTCAAAGGAACAATGCCTGTTATCGCCCCTACTCGTACGTAACAAATGAGTGACAGTGTGGCCAACGATGACAATGGTCAATCAAATACATGGTCTTTTAAGACGTATTGTTTTCTTGTAGTAATGTTAACTGGTTTCGTAGTATTAGTTGCCTTGGGATTTTGGTATATGGAAGAAGTATGTCTGCTTCAAACATTTTTGCCTACTGAGAATGTTCCTACTGTATCTACACCTTTCTTGCACCTGCACACTCTATCTCCTAGAGACTCTCAACATAGACAGAGCTACCACAATAACACATTACTGTTAATAATTAACGCAACCCATGCCAATAAGACAGACTGCTGGGTTTGCTCTCATTTACCGCAACATGGAGAAAAAGGGTTGGGCTGGTATATTCATCCTTTGCCTCTAACTACTGCATGTTATGCTTCACTACGGGCACTATTCTTTGGCCGATGGAATGATAGCATCTTGAGGAACTTTGATGGAACAAATTTGATTGAGTTTGAAAGACGAGTTCTAACACCTCTGGGATGCTCACTCTTCGCGAATAGGAGCAAGCTTAATGTTGCTTCTATTAGGCCTTCTGATAGATTGTCTCGACCATTCCAATCTTTAATCTCTTTCAAGATGGCTCCTATAGGCAATAGGGATGCCACACCACCTTCCTATACTGTCAATCATAGCCACAACTATGTTTTTTTCTGCAAACAAAGGAATGGTACTCAGTCAATGGGCAATTTCAAGGGTTGTACTAATGTTGCAAACTTGACCAGTGAGGACAGACCTTTGTATGTAGGCGAACCTGTCTACTTCGTTTGCGGTAATGAAGCTTTCCCATGGCTACCTAGGGACTGGCAGGGAACTTGTTATTTAGGAATTCTGCTGCCAGGGGTATTTATAGCTAGCACCACAGAAATCTCTAGGGCTCGTCCAAGGTGGGACAAGAGCAGTGATACTCCTCCACAGATTCTGGTTGATGTAGCGAAATCTTTTGTACCATTCTGGGGACAAATTATGAATTCTGAGGATATTAGGAGACTAGCGAGAGTACTGGAGAAAACCATCAACCAGACCACTGACATACTTTATTTATAACATGACTCTAGAACAGAAAGCAATCAGATTAGTGGCGCTACAAAACCGGATGGTATTAGACGTCATCTTGGCTGAGCGTGGTGGAGTATGCAAGTTAGTGGGGTCCGCGTGATGTGTTTTCATACTAGATTCCTCCCCAACTATCTTTAAGGCAATACAAAATCTGCATGTCCTAAGTTCTGAAGTGCATGTTCCTGAGGGAAATTGGGATCTTAGTGCTTGGTTTTGGGACTTCTTACGATCTTGGGGATGGAAGCTCCTCCCAGTCTTATTAATTATTCTGGGTATTCCGTTGTTCTGTTGTTGCTGTATACAATGTCTTCCTGCTATATGTTCAATGTTAGGGGGATGTTGTGCACAGACTGTGGGAACGTTAGGACCAAAGGTACATGCACCGGAAAGAATGACCAAAAAATTTGTGAGGAAGGACATTTCTGCTGTAGATCTTATGGCGATTGATATATCTGATGAATGTGATACAGGTTGTATGGACATTGAGACGTGGAGTTATTCGTAAAGTGACTAGTTCTTAGATTAGCACTTGGCTTAGGCCAAAAAGAGGGCTTGTTAAACAGAAATCATATTAGGCCTCCTTTTCACTTATATTGGCCTAAGCCTAGTTGCTCTGCGAAGAAAACCGCGTTGCAAAGTTCCGATTTCTAATCGACTTCGCTGCCATTTTAGAATCATCCACCATTTTGATTTCTGTTTGGATGATTCTCTGTTCTAAAATGGTGGACTGTGTTTCTAACTTGCAACCAAGCCTCCCGACCTTTGAGTTCTGTTAATGGTTAGACTGTCCGCGGGCCGACTGTTTAGACTAGGTAAAGAGACCTTGTACTACGAATGAACCGTCGTCCCAGTATTGTTTGCGCTAACAAGCCTCATCCATGAATACACATCGGCAACAATGTAATGCAAACACCAAGCGTGAACACAGGCTGAACTACATTGTTTTGGGATATAGACTAAGGCTTACCACGGGATCCGTGAATATACATCGCCATTGTAACTTGATGGAAATGCAAACTCATGTGATCCTTCTGCATATTATTGTATAAGCTGTATGTGAACTAGGCACAAACTCTAGATCGCAGATTATTAAAATGTAGAGGGGCTGGACAATATTGTGGAAATGTATAAAAAACATGAATGTTCAGATGTCCAGCACTCTCTTTCCTCTCTTTGACGGGCTGGTACTCATTGTGGGTTGTTGAGAGCCAGATAGCTATCTGTTTCTATGTTTCTTTGTAAACTGCGCAGAATAAAGATCTGGTAATCTGTATAGCCTGTGTTTGGTGTATTTCAATGTGTGGTACTCAGCCTCGATATTTCCTTTTGCTTTAACAAGAGGGCATAGAAGGTGGACCAAAGCAGCCCTTAGGTACTGGTTTTCCTTTCCCACGGTTATGCTGTAAACAGATAATGCAATTCTCAACCAGGCGCTGATCTATGTTGGAGTCCCTCCATACCAGGTCTAGGTGTTTACAAATGCCGTTTGCGCTTAAGTTGGCTGGGCCATGGGCCATGGTCACTATAGCTTGTACATATGCATTAGGTAACATGCATCTCTGTTTGTCATGGTCAACCCAACAACCTTCCTCATCTATGCGGGCTGGTTCCAATCCCCACTCTTTGATTTATTTGGTTGTGGCCTTGGCCTGAATCTCTTTTACATTGCTAATGCCCTCTTCCATCATCCCACTCTCAGCAACCCATCTAGCAGGACCCAATACGTACATTCCAGACTATAAGTCTGTGGCTGTTTGTTTGGCAATTCGGTCTGTGAAAGCATTGTCTTTCCCAATACTGTCAGTTATTTTCTGGTGGGGTAATGCTAGTGCTGATAAAAGCTGCACTATCAAGTGACCATGCTGAATCTTGGTGCCATGCGATGTTAGAAATCCTCTTTCAGCCCAGTTTCCCAAAAATGTGAGCTACACCAAAGGCGTACTGTCTGTTTGTATACAAATGTACTTTCAACCCTTGAAATATCTCACAAGCTCAAGTCTGGGCAATTATTTCTGCTGCTTGGGCAGAGTTGTAAGGAATCCTCGTAGTTTCTACCACTGTGTCTAGTATGGTGAATGCATAGGCAGCAGTAGAAGTGCCATCTGGAAGTTTAAAGCAAGAACCATTTTTAGGGAGAATTCTCCAGAATGGCTAATTTCCCTTACCTACTGAGTCCCTCATCAGCTTTGCTGGATTTCTAGGATTTATTTTTTTCACCTGGTAAGAGTGTGAGCCTTTTTTCCCACTCTGTGTGTGTTTAACATTTTTATGTTCATAGACTGCGGAGCCTCACCTACTCCATAGGCATCATCTTTTTACTGTATGTTACACAACACCTTCAGTGCAGTGACACAGGGTTGTCTTTTTCAGACTTCCCAACTCCGACTCCATTTTTCTGGGACTGACTACTGTCTCCCAGAAACATGTAAAGTTTCCATTGACTTTATTAGTCTTTTTAATCTCACAGACTCAGTACAAACTATCTTACATAGAGTTCTGGAAAGGGTTCATAGTTATCCCTTTTTGTGTGTTTCTCGTGGAACATTGTTTTGTTCCCTTTTCATTAAGGCTTGGCTGGTGGCAGTGGTAACTACCCTATATTTCCTACCGCGGTTATCTTAAATAGCCCTGATAGTGTTTTAGGCTATCTTAGTAGTCTCAAACTTAAACCCGCTGGTCCATATGGATTTTTGTACGGTTCCGGCTGAGTTTAGTTGCCATTTCTTTTTGTAAAAGTCTTTCTCATGTCTTTCTCTGTGTGCCGAACCGGGGTTGATTCATTTGTTCACCGTCCTTTGGCGGGCTTCTGCACAGAAGCCCTCCTTAGGCACCTGAATGTCTGAGGGGGACAGGATGTGAGGGAGGGGTTTGAGACTCCCTGCACAGGGTCTCCTTGGAGACCCATGTCGCAATCTAGCATGATTGGCTGCGGTGACTGTCCCGGCGGGACAGCCACCCTGCTTTGTGATTGACAGCCAGGCTGTGTGAATGGTGGAAAACTGCATAAAAAGTAGGTCTCTTGGGCTTGGAAGTCAGGTCACCACTGGAATGAGAGAACCGAAGAGGAGCTGACAGAAGAGGACCCCTACCATGACTGAACCTCCCGGTGAAGCCCTGCTGCAGGTCGAAATCTTCATACTCCAACGACAGGGAAGATTTGCAAGGAATCTTCTCCCCTTGAGCTGGTGGGAACAACCTGTTCACCAAACTGCTCGCCAGGCCACCCTCCTCTGGTCGAATTTGCTGTAGAGAGTTACAGTGAACCGGATAGCCAGGAGGAACGGTCCCTGCTTGTGTTTTAAGGAACGCGCCTTTTATTCGTTGCTTTGCTCTGCTCCTGGTTTCTTCCCTGAGCAGTGCAGGACCCTCCAGTCTTCCTACTTCATTTCAGTCCGACAGTCCCTTCAGGAAAAGTAAGACTGCAGGATCTGCAAGGAATGTGTGCCTCAGCTACAGCCTTCTCCATTTAAGGTACTGTTCAAATCCGGTTGTTCGTTTAGTCCAGCCGCAGTGAAAGCGTGTGAAACCTTTTGCCAATCCGAGGGCTTGTCCTTCTCCATTCTTTAAAGTAACTTTTCGTCTGACCAACTTCGTTTTGAACTCTTGGCAAAGACTTAACCGCAAACTACCCTGAACTGTGTGATCTTGATCAAAGACTCTGTTCCATTGACTTTGGGCCACGTCCCTTGAATTTGATTTCCTCACTGTAGTTCCTTTTTCAAGATTGCCCTACTTAAATAACTTGTTGGTGCTGCTCAATTTCTGCCTAACCTTTGTTTTTCCCTCCCTTTTAAATTGTTGGAGTGCCATTTTGCTCACACTTCATTTTGAGCCTAACTTGTCCAGAATCTATTGGGTGCGATGTAGTGTATTAGTAACGTGATTTTTCAACTGCTTGATAATAGTGAAATGTTTAATAACTGATGTGTAAATAAATGTATATTCGTTTACTCAGAAACCTTGAGTCAGTGTTTGTTTGAATCATAGTAATTGCTGTCCTTTGTGTAACCATTGATACAGCTCACTTACTCTTGAGATAAGTCTGGCTGCTCAGCCATCGCTACCACTTTACTGTGTAGTACAGGCTTGTACCAAAGGTGAATTTGTACTGTCACTTGTAGGCTTAATTGTGTGTGATGTTCCCAAAGGGTATTGCATATAATTTTACGTAATACTGATGTACAGCGGTGAGGATCAAGTATAGTGATTACACTTAGAGTTCTGTTATTACCTTGGATCAACTAACCACAAGGCTAAACATCACTAAAAATCAATATTAATCATGTCTGATATGGAAAGCTACAGTCAGGAGACCCTCCTTAGTTACACTGTGAATTATCTGAAAAATATGTGCAGAGAAAGGAATCCCTCTGTTAAAGGCAACAAGTCTGAATTGATTGAAATGTTGTTAGAGAAACATAGTCTGGAGTGTGGGTCTGCAATACCTGACCCCTCAGCAAATGTGGAAAATAATGAGGAAGATAATGTGTCTATTATAGATGAGTTAGAAGAGGCAGAGGTGTCTCATAATGTAGGTCTCACTGCTCCCCTACCTGCTCAGCAACCTCAACCTTTGTCCACTGGGACCCGTACAGGTCCTACACTCAGTCCTGAATTCATTGTTCTAGAAAAGATGAGGCTTGAATGGGAATGTAAACGTTTAAATGCTCAAACTGAACAAAAGCATCAAGAACTTAAGCTCAGAGAAATGGAGATGAACCATGCACTAGAAATGAAAAAGTTGTCTATTGAAAATGCTTCTCTCCCAGAGTCTTCTAGGTCTTCCAGTCCTAAGAGACCCTGTATGCCTAAAGAAATTGTGGGTATGTATGAGGTTAATCTTGACATTTTGGATTGGTTGGCAATGTTTGAATATAACCATTGGATTCAAGACATTACAGGGAATCAGTTGCTTCCTTGGCTCTTCTCTAGGCTACCCACTGTTGCATCTGATGTTGTGATTGGAGTTGGGGGAGGTGGATGGGATGGATTATGATTGTGTGAAACTAGCTTTAATTGCTAGATTTGGGAAACCCCTTCCCAGTACCTTAAGAGGTTTAGGACCCTCAAAAAGCATGATGGTACCCCTTGGGCTACCTGGGTCTGTGAACGTTTGAAAAACTTAGATGGTTGGGTTAAGGGTTACAGAATGAACACTTATGAAGGTATGAGAAATCTTATTATGTTGGAGTCAATTTATGATGCCTGCTCTCCTGAGCTCAGACAGCACTTGGCTGATTCAAAGGAGATAGTGTTACGCTCACCTGGTATCCATGGGGACGCCCTTATGCCCTGGTTGCCGGATTCACCCTGGACCCTTCTCGATTCCGGATGGGGCCTTCTATGGAGGTCAGGCCTTGTTGTGATGTCTGACGTGCCCTCCGTCTTGCCTTCTGTGCAGGGGCGCATAGTTTTCTGCGGGTTTGAGCGACCGAGTTAACTTCACTGGTGCTAACACATTCAAGTGTCTTTAAGGAGGTAAGTCTGGTTAAAGCAATCTTAAAATGTCCTTGCTTTCCTTTCTTGCTATTAATGTCTTTTCCTTATTTACTCCCCCTTAGGTGCATAGAGGTTCGGTGGATACGCAGCTTGGATCGGCTCCTACCCGGATGATGGACGCAGGAGCGTGTGATGATGGTAGGTTAAGCGCGAAGTGCGGCGCGGTAATATCTTCTTTTGCTAACCTGTGTTCTTTATTCCTTTTTAGGTCGCAATAGTCTTTCTGGGCGTGTGAAGATTTCCGGAGCGGAGCTGGCTAAGAAATACCCAGCCAGGTGAGGTTCTCGTGATTATTGCCGTAAATGCCGTGAGTAACCTGTTTAACGTTGTCTTTCTTTCTCTCTCCCTCCAGGTGCTTCGTTCTGGTGCGTGGTTTATATAGCCCTCTAGTAAAGTAGTCCAGGTAAAGTAGTCCGGGCTACCACACCCAAAACACTGCACTGCACAGTCTGGTTCTAGGAACTAGGCTGTGTGGGTGCCTCCATGTTGGCTGCAGGCCTCCAATGAAAAGTAGTCCCTTCATGACTGTGTCCCAATCTGAACATGAGCCTGGCGCCAAAGGCGCCAGGACTGACTCCAGGAGAGTCCATGAGGATAGTGCAAGGTTCTTGGGGCCCTAAATGAACCCTGAGTCTCAACCCTACCTGGCATGTGACCATGCAAGTGGGGTTTTGGGTCACGGGTCGTGACAGCACTCCCCCCCTGGGCCCCTCCTAAGGTGATTCTCCTGCCTGGTCCTGGTTTGGCTGGAAAGTTTCAATGAAATAGTCTAATCAACCGCGGTGCATGAATGTTCTCACTAGGTTCCCAAGATCTGTCCTGAGGGCCGTAACCCTTCCAATCGACTAGAGAGTATAGTTTGGATCTGGTATATTTGGAATCCAGGATTTCTTTCAATTCGGATTTGGGTTCTCCATCGACCATAATGGGTTCAGGTGGTGGCTTAACTTGTTTACCGGGTTGTACTGGTTTTAGAAGTGAAACGTGGAATACTTGGTGAATTCACATGTTGGTTGGTAATTAATGCTAGTTTAACAGCTGCTGGATTTATGATGGCTTGAACAGAATAAGGTCCCAAATAGCGAGGACGAAAAGTCTGGATTCCTTTTAGAGGTATATATTTTGTGGCTAGCCAAACCTTGTCTCCTACCTGATAGTCAGGGGCCTTTTTCCGATGTTGGTCAGCAAACCTTTTTTGCTTGTTTTTGGCTTGGATTAACTGTTCTGTTGCCTTTTTGAAGGCCTGAGTGATGTTTGCATGAAGAGTCTTTACTGCGGCATTTCTAGACTGGGAGGTCTGTCTAGTTCGGAAGTACGTGAATGTCTGCCGTAGAGGTTGTAGAAAGGTGTTTGACCAGTACTGGAATGCAATGAATTGTTGTAAGCATATTCGGCTATCCATAATAGATCTTTCCAGGTTCCTTTGACTTGGTGCAGCATGCACCGTAGGTATTGTTCGAGAGTCTGGTTGGTCCTCTCTGTTTGACCATCCATTTGGGGGTGATAGCTGGTGGATAGTCGGAATAAGTCTACTACTACTAAGATGGTATTGAACCCTAGGCTGGGAGGCAAATCGGTAATAAAGTCGAGAGAAAGTGTGTGCCATGGTGCAGGAGGAATTTCTAATGGTTGCAAGAGGCCAGCTGTTTTTTTTTAGTGACTTGTTTTGTGCACAGACTCCACAAGATTGAACATATTGGATGACGTCTCGCCGCCAAGTAGGCCACCAATAATTGCACTTCACTTTGGCTAGGATTTTAGCAATTCCGGGATGACCTTCTATCAGAGAATGGTGATAGTCCGAAATGATTAGTTGCTGTAGCTCTGTTTTAGGCACATAGAGGCGTTCATTAAAATATAGCAGTTGATCTTTAACGGTGTATTGTTTTCCTTTGGTATGCCATTCCAGTAGTTCATTAGGTGTTATTTCATGTTGGATCACGTTTTTAAGCTCAGTTTGTGTTAAAGCTGTGGTGAGGCCGAAGAGCTTGTCCTCAGGAATAATGGCTACTGGATCTGGGGTTGCATATACTTCCTCGTCGATGCCCATGCGGGATAGTGCGTATGCTTTTCCGTTTCTTACGCCTGGTCGATAAGTGATCACGTAATCATACTCGGCGAAGAAAAGGGCCCATTGTAATTGGCGTGAGGATTGTGCTTTTGCTGTTTTCAAATATTGTAGGTTCTGATGATTTGTGATTACTGTGACTGTATACCTGGCTCCCAAGAGGTATTGTCGCCATGCCTTGAAGGCGGATTTTATAGCAAGCAGTTCCTTATCGGTGATGGCATAATTGAGTTCAGGGGGTGTGAATTTTCACAGCCAGAAGGCCACGGGGCGCAATTGGCCAGTTTCAGGGTCCCTCTGAGAAAGAACCGCCCCCATATCCATGCTGGAGGCATCCGTTTCCACGATGTAAGGAAGATCCGTACGAGGATGTCGCAAAATCGGGGCTGAGGTGAACTTTTCCTTAAGTTCTTGGAAGGCCTTTTCGGCGTCTTCTGTCCACATGAATTTTTATTGTTTTTTCATAGAAGTAACGTGATCGGATGCACAATCTGAGAGAAGTCCGGAATGAACCGACGGTAGAAGTTTGTAAAGCCCAGCATGCTCTGGACCTCTTTTAACGAGGTCGGAGAAGGCCATTTAAGAATGGAATCCACCTTGTGTACATCCATTCGGATGCCTTTCGGAGTAAGAATGAAACCCAGAAATTCTACTTCGGTTATGTGTAAAAAACATTTTTCAAGTTTTGCATATAGCCGATGTTGGCACAGTTTGGCAAGGACAGCACGGACATGCTTGACATGGTCTTGTTTCGAGGTTGAATACACTAGAATGTTGTCTATGTAGACCAGGGCGCAAACATCGATCAATTCCCTTAGGACGTTGTTCATAAAGTATTGGAATGCCGCCGGGGCATTACAAAGTCTGAAAGGCATTACCTGGTACTCAAACAACCCATATTTGGTACGGAAGGCCGTTTTCCATTCATCTCCTTTTTTAACTCGGACCAGGTGGTACGCGCCTCTGAGGTCTAATTTAGCATAAATCTGGGCATCTTTGACTTGATCCAGCACCTCGAGAATAAGTGGTAGGGGGTAATGGTTCTTCACAGTGATCTGGTTCAATACGCGATAGTCAATACAGGTTCTCAAGTCCCCTTCCTTCTTTGGTACGAAGAATAGGGGACTGGCTGCCGGTGATTTAGATGGGTGAATGAACCCATTTGTCAAGTACTGGTCCAGATAGGATTTTAGATGCTGGTTTTCTGGTTCTGTGAGCACATAGATTCTGCCACAAGGGATCTGTGCACCAGGTATTAGGTCAATCTGACAGTCATAAGAGCTGTGCGGCAGCGGTGTATTAGCTTGTTCCTTCTGAAACACATCCTGGAAATCCTGGTATTCTTCAGGGAGAGTGCTAGTTGGGCCAAGTGTAGATATGCAGATTCTAGGACTTGTAGCAACATTGAAACTGGATTTGTTTTCTTGGAAATAACAGGTGGAAGCGCAATCACGAGGAAAAGTCAATCTTCTTGCACGCCAATCTATCCGAGGGTTATGAGCAACTAACCATGATATCCCTAATATAAACTGAAACTGAGGTGCCTTGATGAGATCAAAGGAAATCGTTTCCTGGTATCCATCCTGGAACAACAGGGTTATTTCTGCTGTACATTGGGTTACTGGTCCGGAAGCAATTTCTGGCCCGTCCACCGTGGTTACCTTTTCTGTGTTCGGCTTAAAACATAAGGGAAGCCCCATCCGTGCGGCCAGATCTCGATCAATGAAATTCCCAACTGCTCCGCTGTCTATATAAGCTTCAACGGTATGCATCCATGATGGTTGTTGGTGATTGATTAGGATCACTGGTATTGTAAAATGTGAGGTTAGTGGCTCATTCTTCTCACTCGACAAACTGACCTCTACTTTTGTCGAGCTAGGCAGTTTTCCGACTCCTTACTCTCATCCTTTTCTGTAGCTCCCACAATTCGTTTGGGGGGTTTTATCAGACAGTCTTTTAGGAAGTGCTCTGTCCACAGTACAAACATAACTGCTGTTGCCTTCTTTTGTCTCTTTCAGCTTTTGTTAACGGTGGTCGTATGCCTCCAATTTGCATTGGCTCTGTGATATTCTCTGATGTGCGTGGAGTTGCATCCTTGGTTCGAAGATACACAGCCCGTGTATCTGATCTGGACCGATCTGCTTTCCGATCCTGTAGTCGATTATCTAGTTGCACCACTAGGTTGTTAAATTCACTACAGTCCCTAGGTGGATCAACCACCTGAGCCAAGACGTCCTTTAATTCCCCGCGAAGGCCTCAGTGAAACAATGTGGTTCTCTTGTCTTCAGGCCACCTGGTTTCAGCTACTATTTTATTAAAGTTTGCTATGTATTTAAGCAAGTCTTGATTCCCTTGCCGGAGTGACAAGAGTTCATTGTCTACAGCATGTTCATGGGTGTGTCGAGCAAAGAGTTTTTCCATTTCCCTCTGAAAACCCCCAAAGTCACGTAGTAATGGATAATCATAGCTCACAAGCGGCACTGACCACTCTGCTGCAATACCGCTCAGATAAGACAAAATAAATGCTACTCGTGCCTGATCGTTAGGGAATGCGCCCAGTCTGCAGAGGAAATGAAGACGACATTGATTCATAAACGCAGCATATTTTCTTGGGTCACCTGAAAACCGTTCTGGCGGTGCCAACGGTTTTGCCCCGGGTAAGGTGATTTGTACTGGAGTGGCAGATGACGTGGTGGCCTGCGCCGGTGGATTATTCCCGGGTAATGGAGCTTGTCCGGCCTGTGATTACAATAATTGCCTGCTGATTTCCTTGGTGCGATCCTTGGTGACAACAAGATCCCTTCGGAGGGTATTAGTCTCTTGCCTAGCCGAATGCACTTCGGCACGTAATTGTCCAAATCACTGGGCCAGTTGGTCCATTTCAGAAGTCTCCATGGCACCAAGGTGGATAACGTTATAGAGGCTTTACGTTCTGTTACGCTCACCTGGTATCCACGGGGACGCCCTTATGCCCTGGTTGCCGGATTCACCCTGGACCCTTCCTGATTCCAGATGGTGCCTTCTATGGAGGTCGGGCCTGAAAACACAGGAGGCCTGGACTTAGGAACAGATTTAGTTTCTTCCCCCCGCTCCCTGGATTTGATCTGATGGCCCACTCATCACCTTGTTGTGATGTCTGGGGTGCCCTCTGTCCTGCCTCCTGTGCAAGGGCGCGTAGGTTTCTGGGGGTTTCAGCGACCAAGTTAACTTCACTGGTGCTAACCCATTCAAGTGTCTTCAAGGAGGTAAGTCTGGTTAAAGCAATCTTAAAATGTCCTTGTTTTCCTTTCTTCCTATTCATGTCTTTTCCTTATTTATTCCCCCTTAGGTGCACAGAGGTTCGGTGGATGCGCAGCTTGGATCGGGCTCCTACCCGGATGATGGATGCAGGAGCGTGTGATGGATGGTAGGTTAAGCGCGAAGTGCGGCGTGGTAATGTCTTCTTTTTCTAACCTATGTTCTTTATTCCTTTTCAGGTCGTGATGGTCTTTCTGGGTGTGTGAAGATTTCCGGAGCAGAGCCGGCCAAGAAATGCCCAGCCAGGTGACGTTCTCGTGATTACTGCTGTAAATGCTGTGAGTAACCTTTTTTAACATTGTCCTTCTTTCTCTCTCCCTCCAGGTGCTTCGTTCTGGTACGTGCGTGATGTCCCGGTGAGGCTGCCGACTGGATGAAAGACCGCGAGCTGCAGGAAGACGGATACTCAACGGATTGGAAGCTGCAGGTAAGCAGACACTGCTAATGATGTTCTTTTGTCTTCTCTGCAGGTCCGCTGTTCAAGGATCACCGGATTCGGTCTCTGGACACGATGAGCGTCACGCTGCTGGCTGCAGAATAACGTGAAGCACGTTCTGTAACTTGGGTGTGGTTTATATAGCCCTCTAGTAAAGTAGTCCAGGTAAAGTAGTCCGGGCTACCACACCCAAAACACTGCACCGCACAGTCTGGTTCTAGGAACTAGGCTGTGTGGGTGCCTCTATGTTGGCAGCAGGACTCCAATGAAAAGTAGTCCCTTCAAGACTGTGTCCCAATCTGAACATGAGCCAAAGGCGCCAGGACTGATTCCAGGAGAGTCCATGAGGATAGTGCAAGGCCCTTGGGGCCCTAAATGAACCCTGAATCTTAACCCTACCTGGCATGTGACCATGCCAGTGGGGTTTTGGGTCACGGGTCGTGACACTATATTCCCTTATTTTCGTCTGGAAAATTGCAGCCTGTAAACTCTGGTCAGAGATTAAATACAACTGGGGGCTTCACCTTCTCTGCTTTTTTCTACTATTGAACACTCCGCCAGTAGACAAAAAAGCGTATGGTTTAGGTAATTGGAGACCATGGCGGGCTTACATTGTCATAACATTAATTTACATTATCACAATAAGAGTGATATCCTGCTATTACTGAGCAAACTTAGTGCTAAATCCTGCATAGCGGATCCGATTTCATCTCTTAATAGACTGACGGAGACACGTAAGTATGTTACTTACGCACAACAGGGGCATTTTGAGGATGTTCCCTGTAAATATTTAGTGTTGCTTCGCTTCCCGGCACTCACCCGATTTATACTATACCTAGTCTAGATCTCTTGGTTTTGATCTCTTGCCGTATTGGCTTATACAGGGGCTTGGACGGGGATCGCTAGAGAGGCTTGTCTCTGCCGACTTTGCCAAGCCGAAGTAAAAACAGCCCGTGGTGCTGACCAATTGTAGCGCCTTGTATTCTCTATACCTAAGGGGCTATGCTAAATTTATAAATTTCGACTCTGACCAGTTTTGGAGCATGCCTTATTCAGCAGAATCTCATGTTCTATCTGCTTCAGCCTTTCATGAGTGCCTTAAAATTAACAAAGAGTACAGCATTTTTAAGTAATGTTTTTTTTTTAGGGGAAAGTTGGTGTGAATGGTTTTTCAATGCAATGTTTTAGTAGTGTATAATATTTATATATGTAATATATGGAAAGAACCAAAGGCTGACATATTTTATTGGTTCTTTCTTTTTGTTTGTTTTTATATTTATCATATTATAGGTTGTTGCTATGTTTTACATGATGGATTTTGTATACGGTCGAAAAGACTCATTTTATCTTAAATGCACATCAATATAAAAAGATGTGTGTCTTTTAGTGTATTGATGGTGCATGCTGAATAATTTAAATGTTGCAATTCTCTCGGGTACTGCAGTATCAGTGAGTTTGCACCATTCTCGGGCAAGTATTTTTCCCATGTGTTCTAATAAATATTTTCATTCAGGGCTATGCTAGTCATTCAACATATGTGAGGTAGCTAGTTCCGTCCCTTAATGTATATAGTCTTCTGCTGTTACTTCTAACCTTGCCTTATTATTCTCTGTCAGTGCGCTACGCAGTCTTGCTTTCTGATCACTAAGCGGGCGGGAATATTGCAATATATGGTTATCTGATTTGGAAGTGGTAGGGAAGCTAGGTTGCGTAGCCTTAACGAGTTCCAGTGTCAGCGGTACAGCAGGCCAAGAGTCAGTGTCGGGTATATGCAGCAGTGGTCGAGGCACCCCTGGTACATAGGGAGGTGGTGCATCGGACGTTCTTGTCTTTCACTCAATAGTGCAACCATTAATTTATCAGCTGTGTGCAGCTCTTTGGATGGATATATTTTGCATATCTCTAACTGCATTGCTCTATCTGTCACCCTATCACAGTCTTCCTGTTGCTTTTGTTCATGCACTAAAGCCTTTTCTGTTTGGGTCATATGTTTGCGAGCTTGCTTCTGTATAAATTTGATGCGCCGGGTTGCCTCTTTGCGGCAATCCCTAACTGCATCAAAAGCAGCTGGCTTAGCCTTTTTCTGCAATAAAACTGACTCCAAATGCTTTCTCCTTGCTAGTTCAAATGACCCAAAATCAGACCATTGTAAATCAGGTACATGTCTGGTCTGATGATGCCAAAGACTATTAAAACAATTACTCGTAACCCATATTTAATGTACACATCATAAGAGGGAGAACCTTCAGGTGGGGCAGGCTGTCCATATGCTAACCCAGTGGGTTGTTTTCTACAACAACACAACATTGCCCAACAAGTGCCCATTTTACTGAACCCAGGCATGTTTACACAAAATGGTGTCCCTCACCTGGTAAAATATCTTGCAAAATATTTTTGTACAACCAATTCGAAACAAACTCACCTTATTCCAATCAAGACAATCATCCCGCATCAAACAAAATCAGTGGCTGGTGGTCTTCAAAAGGGCGAAACGTATTTGTACAGCTACGGTCTGGAACCCTGGCTGAGATGATCACTGGGCAGAGAGAGGTGTCATGACCCGCGCCCAAAACCCCCTCTGGCAAACCCATTGGCCAGGTGGAGTCAGGACTCGGGCCTCTAGAGCTTGGCATCCTCTTCAAAAGCCCTCATGGGGCCCATCCTGGTGCCTATGGCGCCAGGCTCATACACCATGAACAACAATGTGCTTGGGAACTACTTTATTGTATTGTCAGCCAACATGGAGGCATCCACATAGCTTGGTTCCATAAGAACCAAGCTATGCGGTCTAGTGTTTTGAGTGTGGCAGGCCTTGAACTACTTTCCCTGGTACTACTTTACCTGGGCTATATAAACCACACCCTGACTGCAGAACAAGCTTTGTGTTACTTTACAGCTTGCAACCTGACGCTCACTGTGTCCAGCTATTCCTCGTCGGAGAAGCAGAACCTGCAAGGAGGCAAAAGGAACATCATTAGCAGCAGCATCTTAAATGCAGTCTTCATCTTTAAACACTCGCAGCTACTGAGAACAGCTTCCTCGAATCTGCACGCTTCCTGGACAGAACGACTTAAAAAAGGAAGATAGTTTGATTGTTTGTTTGCTCCTCGCCGTATTTCTGTTTTTATCTGCGACTATTTGCTTTTAAAAAAGAATATTTTAGATTTTAGTCACCATTAGTTTTATTAAAATATTAAGAGATCCGCTTTGCAATTTTCGTTAGCCTTGCATCCTTTTATAGTATTTTGCCTGCTTTGTTTACCTTGTTTGCAACACTAGCCTTCAGTCTGCATCCTCTGAGCACGAACTGACTGGGGAAGTAAACTACACTTCCCAGCAGTCTTGTAGTTCTTTGTGCCCATTTCCTCCTAAATCCGGCTCGAACGCGCCGACGCGAAGGAGACGAGCCGGTCTGTGCCGGTCTGGCCGGGCTATAATTCCCTCTCAGCCTCTTGCCTGCTTGTTTGATTGTTTGTTTGCTCCTCGCCATATTTCTGTTTTTATCTGCGACTATTTGCTTTTAAAAAAGAATATTTAAATTTTAGTCACCATTCGTTTTATTAAAATATCAAGAGATCCGCTTTGCAATTTTCGTTAGCCTTGCAGCCTTTTATAGTATTTTGCCTGTTTTGTTTATCTTGTTTGCAACACTAGCCTTCAGTCTGCATCCTCTGAGCACGAACTGATTGGGGAAGTAAACTACACTTCCCAGCAGTCTCGTAGTTCTTTGCGCCCATTTCCTCCTAAACCCGGCGCGAACGCGCCGGCGCGAAGGAGACGAGCCGGTCTGTGCCGGTCTGGCCGGGCTATAAAGCCCTCTCAACCTCTTGCCTGCTTGTTTGTTTGTTTGCTCCTCGCCGTATTTCTGTTTTTATCTGCGACTATTTGCTTTTAAAAAAGAATATTTTAGATTTTAGTCACCATTAGTTTTATTAAAATATTAAAAGATCCGCTTTGCAATTTTCGTTAGCCTTGCAGCCTTTTATAGTATTTTGCCTGCTTTCTTTATCCTGTTTGCAACACTAGCCTTCAGTCTGCATCCTCGGAGCACGAACTGACTTGGGAAATAAACTACACTTCCCAGTAGTCTCGTAGTTCTTTGGGCCCATTTCCTCCTAAACCCGGCGCGAACGCGCCGGCGCGAAGGAGACAAGCCAGTCTGTGCTGGTCCGTGGCCGGGCGTGTCAGTGTTTCACTTGGGGTAAGATTTTGCTTCCTTTGGCTATGGAAATTCTCCCCCCCATCGCCCAATGCCTCCGCCATTATTGCATCATGCTTCCACAACACTCTGCAAGCCGTATCCTCCGTAAACCAACATCCAGTAGCTTTTAGTACTCCATCACGGCCTGTTACTCACGTCAACAGCACTAAAGGAGAGGATCATACCATCACACATCCCGTTGGCTCCTTAAATTTCATGCTGCTTAACACCAGATCTCTGGTTAAGCATGCACATGAAGTCTCCACCTATATTGAGGTCAATAATCTTGATGTCTGTGCTATAACTGAAACCTGGGTCACTGCCTCAGCGGGACCCTCACTACAGTCCGCCATCACGGATGGGTACTGTATGATTAGACACGATAGAGAGGCTAGGAGGGGAGGTGGGGTAGCCTGTATTCTCAGGAAATCACTACTAGCCTGGAAATCAAGGGACACTCTATGGAAGGAACAGATCTCCTTCATATCAAAATAAGGATGAACTCTAAAACTACAGTGAATCTTGTTCTTATCTATCGGCCTTTTCGAAGGGGGGGCCACTCAGTGGGGACAGTGGTCTGCCCTCGGGGTAGCGTACCAGTGAAGGGCTAGTAAGACTTGTATATACAACAAAAGGGGTACTGGTAACGCAGGGGACGGCCCCTAAAACCTCATAGAGAGTTAAGTCCTGTATGGGTCCTATTCCCGAAATAACCTCATTGGTTATGGAGAACATTACACCCATTTGTATTTTTCAAAGTCATAACCTCACATAACAATTGAGTTTTGTGTAAGATAAAAAACATATTTAATACAAGATATTTATACATACAATTAAGTCAAACATGTAATACACATACATAACAATAAGTGAAATCATTGAAATCATATATTAACTGGTTGAAGCCATATACTACACATGTATATAACAATAGGTGAAATCATTGAAGCCCTGTATTAACTGTCAAATCAACACTTTTAACCAAACAAGGCCAAAGGGCAAAATACAGGAGAAAAAAGAAAAAAAGAAAAGGGAAGATGCCGGACCAAAGCCGGACATAAGTAGGAGTTCTTAAATCGTTTTCAAGCTTACACTATTACTTAACAACAATAAGAGTTCCTAGAATACATATTCCTTTGAAAATGAAATCCCAGGTTGAAAATATTAGGAAGCTGGGATTGGGTCTGCCAACGCACCAGAGGGGAGTTTTCAGAACCCAAAGTAATAAATGCCACTGCTGTGTGTCCTAAGCAGATAAAGCACAAGGGGCAGGGTTCGAGACCCAAAATGGGTGAGGCGTGTTAGTTAAGAGCCTCCAATGTCCTCTGATCAAGAAAGTGCGTTTCGGCGGTGGTAACAGTGCAGAGAAAGTGGAATCTTCACAGTTGAGAGACTGTTCCGCCTTCGTCAGGGCAATAAGTAGCAAGACCCTGTTCTAGTGAGATGAAGGAAAAAAATAGAAAACAAGTGCATAAGGGTATAGAAGAAAAAAAGAAAACGAATTGCTGTCAATAGAAATACAATGTAAAGAGGTTATGAGACAAAGATATACAAAATTGAGTTTCAAGTGTAGGGAAAATACACAAATGTATGTGTGCAAGTATAAGACCATGGTCCTGTATGCACTGAACTATTAAGGGCCATGTAAGGTTGAGCCTCTAATCCAGGGAGTACTCTGACAAATTGCAGATGAATCCCTGTCTGGTAAAATATGAATAATGGCCCTTGGTCCCTCCCAGGGGGTCCTAAACCACCCAGGGCCCCGGCCCACCACATGCATCCCCGGGTAGTCCCCATGGTCTGAGGGCACGGAGGGAGGCGGGAGAGGGGGAATTTCCAATCATGCGGGATTCAAAATAAAAGGGGGGGTTGTAGCTTACCTAGAGTGGTACCAGGAGAACTCGCTGTAGATAAATCGGTTCTCATGTGCTCAAACGAGAAGATGGGATGTGAGTCGAAACCAGCTGATGAGCTAAAGGTAGCCGTTTGGGAAGAGCGCAAACCCTAATTGTGGGAAAACAGGAGAAGCTGGACCTAAAGGAACCGACAAAAAATGAATGGTAAACATTCCTGTGCCCGAGGGGCAGGAAATACATAAGAGGTACTCCGATGCGCTGAAAGTGGAGGTTACCTTGAAATGGATCCTCTGCAGAAAGTGTTAGTGCGGGAGCTTGCTCCGCGCAAAGGGAGCGTCCGTGTCTTTCATAACATGGAGGCTGCGTCTTAAATCATGTAAGGGCACGTTCAGATGTGCTGGCTCTGAAGTTTGGAGAAAGAAAAAGAGAGAGTCTATGAGGCAGTGAAAAGAAACGCATCTGCTGTGAGATAAGTGCATCGCCGTCAGGGCCCGTAGAGGACCTGTAGTGTGTGTGAGAGGGGGTGAAATACCTGGGAGCGGGTTAGGAAGTAGCTCTGAGTCGTCTCGAGGGAACTGGAGCGGCTGTGAATGCCGTCGTGTCCCGTGCGCTGCGTTCGTGGAAATGCAGCTACAGACTGCACTGAAAAAATGCGAGCTGACGGCGTCCGTTGCTATGGCAACGACGTCACGTTCGGGAGGGCTCGCAAGACAGGGCCCGTATTGGTTGGTTGGAAAGGTATCCAATCCATGGGCCCTATGGGGTTGCCAGGTCCGGGGGTGTGTTGTGGATAGCCAATCAAAGTGCGGCACGTCCACATGTCGGAAGTTAGGCTTCAGAGGTGCCCTAAAGAAGAGGAACACGGTGTCATGATCTCTGCTTCCAAAAGGTCAGGGTTTTCCCAACTCCCTTGGAAGCAGATCCATAACCCAGGTTCCGAGTGCCAACCAGTCCCAATTGGGTCCTTTTGGACCCAGTCCTGGCGCCAGTGGCACCAGGCTCATAAATATGCCCAGTCCCAGCGCTGGAAGCGCCGGGCTCATAATGCTTGGGTGGACTTACCTGCAGCAGACCATGCTGCTTACTTGCCTGCCAGTTGAGCCTCTGACCCTCTTCTGTTTGGAACTACTTTTCCTGTTGGGTGGGGCAGGAGCCACTCCCTAGATTCAGAACACTGGAACTCTTCTGGAAAGCAGGAACTCTTTTCTTACCTAGGCGTGGCTGTGGAAGGAGACACCTAAGCACTACAGGAGGCTATTTAAACCACACCCGATGGATGAATCTTGCTTTGCGTTATTCTGCATCCTCTGCAGCAGAACGCTCATCGTGTCTTCTGCATCTGATCCTGGGCCTAAGGAAAAAGGCTTACCATCCTGAATCCAGTCTTCAGCAACACCTATAAAGACAAGAAAGAACAGGTTAGCATTACGGTCTTCAGTGACAGCTCTTCACTTACCTGGTCCATCGGCTGTCACCAACGCCTCGCGCTGCATTCCGGCATCTGAAAGACAAAGGCTTACCTACTCTTCGTGCGCTCCGGAGGTCTTCGCACTGCATTCCGGCATCTGAAAGACAAAAGCTTACCAACTCTTCGCACGCTCCGGAGGCCTTCGGCGCTGCATCCCGCATCTGAAAGACAAAACAAGGTGCGTTTAAAGACATTGGGGAACTTTAATACTCACGTGCCATTACTCCTTTCCACATCTAACCCAGTGGGTATTCCGGTACCCTGCAGCCGCTCCGAACTTATACCTGCAAAATAAAAAGACAGTTAGAGCGCATCGTGAAGCAGGCAACAAGCGCTTACTTACGTGCTTCCAGGCGCTTCTATTCATCACACGGGCTCCATCTTCAACTCACTTCAGCCCGTCATCCGCCATCGCCGGAACCCTGCAAAACAAGAGACATCATTACTAAAGACTTTAAAGACATTAGAATTACTCGAAACTTACCGTTCGTGCAGTAAACGACGGACAGCAGTCCTCTGAAGTCAAGAGGCCTGCTCCCCTTATCCAGTGAAGAAACTGGTTACAGCACCCTGCCCCGAGGCAGATGGAGAGCACAGCGTTCACTTACCTAAGGTGAGAGCGTTAACCTTTGGGGTTCTACAGGAGAAGAGAAAGGGAAGAAGAGAGAGATATTCAATAACCCAGTTCCTTAATCCCATATTTTCTATCTGCAGACATCTTACCCTTCGAGTCAGACATACAGTGCACAGAGGTCCAGCCCAAAGAGCCAGCCGTGTGTTACACATCACCTTTGAAGATACGGTATACGCCCAGTCAAGACCGGCGCTTCTACGGGAATCAGGTGAGCGTTACAGAACGCAAAGCCCACCACAAAACTCCCGTCCAGGCGCTATGGAAACCTCGGATACCGACCAGCTAGCCCAGTTACTTGGGGAACTAAGGGCAGAAGTGCATGCAGCCCGTCAGGAAACGAACGCTCTAAGAAGGGAACTGATTATTTCCAAGGAGCGAACAGATGATCTCGCTAGACAATTGCTACAGTCACAAGCCGGACAGACCCCGTTACCCGCATCTGGGGGAAATCTTCCTTCTACATCCTCTATGAATCCAGTGCAGATCAACCTACCTGGGAATGTACCTCTGGCTCTGCCCGAACGATTTTCTGGTGACCCAAAGAGGTTTGCAGTATTTATCAATCAGTGCCGGTTGCATTTCTTATGCCGGCCAGCAGCCTTTCCAACTGATCAAGCTAAAGTAGCTTTCGTGCTTTCGTACCTTAGTGGCAATGCGGCAGACTGGTCGATCCCTCTAGTAAATCAAGATGATCCGGTCCTCCATGATTTTCAAGCTTTTCAGCTCAGTATGGAAAAACTGTTCGCAAGACATTCACAGGGGCAGGCCTTGGACAATGAGCTTCTTTCGTTGCGACAAGGTAATCAAGACCTTTTGGCTTATATTGCGTCTTTCAACAGACTGATAGTGGAAACTCAATGGCCTGAGGACAAAAGGATTACGCTGTTTTATAGAGGTCTACGTGGAGAGCTCAAAGATGTGTTAGCCCAAGTAGTGAATCCCCCACAAGATTGTTCGGACTATATAGACTTAGTCGTTCAACTAGATCACAGACTGCAGAACAGGAAGGCCGATCGTTCCAAGTTTGATGCTCGAGTATTTTCCAAACCGCCAACTCCTTCCAAAGGAGTAGACTCCGGGGAACCCATGCAAATAGGGGGTCTAAAAGGTCCTCTAACACAAAAGGAGCGGGAAAGGAGAAAACAGTTGCAATTATGCCTCTATTGCGGAAACTCAGGGCACTTTCTTCGAGACTGTCCGGTGAAACCTGCCAAGAAGGCAGTAGGAGCTGCAGTTACCAAAGTTACAAACTCTGAGCAGGGAAACGACCTCGCCCAACAAGAATAGAGGTCCTCTTGCCGAGCGTGAAAACCAGTTCCGTGACCTCGCATTTCGTGATACCTATGGTCCTCATTAGCCCTGATAATCCGGATCGATTACATGCAATTGAAGCTTACGTCGACAGCGGTGCCATCGGCAATTATGTGGATCATGAAATGGTTTTGAGGATGAATCTAACTCTTTGTCCCAAGGCTGTAAAGGACGTCATTACTACGGTGGATGGTACGGAGATAGCCTCCGGGCCAGTAACGCATACCACTCAAGAGGTGACGCTAGTAAGTCAAGATGGACACCATGAGAAGATCGTGTTCGATGTGATCAAGGCCCCTCAGTTTCAGATTATTCTAGGAATACCTTGGTTAGAGAAACACAATCCTCTGATCGATTGGCGAGCAAGAACGGTCCAGTTTCCAGAATGTGTCTCTACTTGTCACCCTCCACCTGGTGTTGCACTGGCAGCAATTTCTTCAGAGACTCCCCAGTTACCTCCCGAATACCTAGAATACCAAGATGTTTTCCGGAAGGATCAGGCTAACTCTCTACCTCCTCATAGGTCTTATGACTGCCAGATAGACCTGATACCTGGATCTACTCCTCCTTGTAGTAGAATTTATGCCCTCACCGAGCCTGAGAACCTTCACCTTCGACAATACCTGGATCAATACCTGGCAAATGGGTTTATTCGTCCTTCCAAGTCCCCTGCTTCTTCAGCTTTGTTCTTCGTTCCAAAAAAGGAAGGAGACCTTAGAACTTGTATAGATTATCGCTCCCTGAACCAGATCACCGTTAAGAATAGATATCCGTTACCTTTGATCCCTGAACTCCTGGACCAAGTCAGCAAAGCATGCATATATACAAAGCTGGATCTTAGAGGAGCTTACCACTTGGTACGAGTAAAAGAGGGCGATGAATGGAAGACGGCCTTCCGCACCAAGTATGGGCTATTTGAATATCAGGTCATGCCCTTCGGACTTTGCAATGCCCCGGCCGCCTTTCAATATTTTATGAACGATGTCCTCAGAGAGCTCATAGATGTGTGTGTTGTTGTTTACATTGACGACATCCTCGTTTATTCTTCATCGGAATCTGAACATCGGAAACACGTGAAAATGGTCCTCGAAAGATTGCGTCAACACAAACTTTTCGCTAAGTTGGAAAAATGTGTTTTCAACGTGACTGAAGTTGAATTCTTGGGATTCATATTATCACCTGGCGGAGTGCGTATGGATTCAAAGAAGGTCGATGCAGTTCTCAAATGGCCATCACCATCCTCCGTAAAAGGTGTGCAAAGCATGTTAGGCTTCGCTAACTTTTACCGCAGGTTTATCCCCGAATTCTCTCGAATAGTCCAGCCCATCACTGCCTTGTTAAAGAAAAACAAACGTTTTGAATGGTCTACCGAGGCGGAACAAGCTTTCCAGGATTTGAAGACTAAATTTATCTCTGCACCAATCTTAAAACACCCTCGCCCCGAACTCCCCTACATCGTGGAAACTGATGCTTCAAGCCTTGCCATGGGGGCAGTTCTATCACAAAAGGACCCGGTAACCAATCAGTTGCATCCCGTGGCATTTTGGTCCCGCAAATTCTCGCCTCCTGAAATCAATTACACGATTACTGACAAGGAACTTCTGGCTATCAAGTCTGCCTTTAAGGCTTGGCGGCATTATCTGCTGGGGGCCCGACACACCGTTACTGTGATTACGGATCACCGAAACCTGCAATATTTGAAAACCGCAAAAGCCCAATCCTCTAGACAACTCCGTTGGGCATTATTCTTTGCCGAGTTTGACTTCATAATTACCTATCGACCTGGTACAAAGAACGGTAAAGCTGATGCCCTTTCTCGGATGGGAGTGGAAGAACACTTGATCAACCCTAAACCTGTACCAATCATTCCCGAACAAAGAATTCTGGGTGCAATCGCCACAGAATCCATAGAGGAAGTTAAGGATAAAGCCAGGCAACTTGTAACTCCAGCAGACATACAGAATTGGCATCTGCAGGGAAAGGACTTTGCAGTAAAGGACAACTTATTGTATTTCCAAGAACGATTATACCTACCCAGCACAGATTTACAGAAAAAAGTAATCTCTTGTTATCACGATTCTTTAATGGAAGGACATCCCGGTATGGCCAAGACCTCAGAAAAGATCAAGCGCTACTTCTGGTGGCCATCTTGGAAAAAAGATATCAGAGACTTTATAATATCCTGTGGAGTATGCGCCCAAAACAAGAGTCAAAAGGAAAGACCAGCAGGCCTCTTACGCCCTATTGACATCCCACCTCGCCCTTGGCATACGCTTTCTATGGACTTCATCACCGATCTACCTCCATGCTCCGGATACAATACGATTCTAGTAATCGTGGACTTATTCTCCAAGATGGCGCATTTCATTCCGTTCAAAGGCTTGCCAACAGCAGCAACTCTGGCCCGAGAATTTCTCGAAAACATCGTCCGACTGCACGGTTTTCCTTCGGCTCTAATTTCGGATCGAGGTAGTCAATTTATTTCTCATTTTTGGCGAAGTTGCTGTCGGTCGGCTCAAATTGATGTGAGACTATCGACCAGTCACCACCCTCAGACCGACGGACAAACCGAGAGGACCAATCAAACTCTGGAACAGTATTTACGCTGCATGCTGCAACAAACTGAAAAAACTTGGAAAGACATCCTTTGGATAGCCGAATATGCCTACAATAACTCTGTCCATTCGGGAACTGGGAAAACCCCGTTTTTTCTTTTGTACGGCAGTCACCCTCGAACCTCGGAGTTGGATCCCCTGCAAGATCTTGAAACACCAGCAGTAGACTACCTGCATTCTACAATCACCCAAGCCTTTAAGGAAGCTGTTTCTCACCTTCAAAGGGCTAAAGAACAATACAAGAAAGGAGCAGATCAACACCGGAAGGAAGCCCCTCAATATCAAGTAGGGGATCAAGTCTGGTTATCCACCAAATATCTACCTCTAAAAGGGCCACGCACATTCAACCCAAGATACCTTGGTCCCTATTCCATCACTACCATAGTAAACCCAGTAGCGGTCAAGTTGGACTTGCCCCCGCACATGAAGATACATCCGGTCTTCCACGTCTCTCTATTAAAACCCGTGCAACCTCAAACCCGACTAACTAAATCTCCAAAACCTATCCTAGTTGATGGAGAACTCGAGTTTGAAGTCAAAAGCATTCTGGACTCCAAGATCTCCAAATCTAAACTATTTTACCTAATTGACTGGAAAGGCTACGGCCCCCAAGAGAGATCCTGGGAACCTGCTGAATATGTCCACGCTCCTCGCCTAATCAAAAGATTTCACCGAACATTTCCTGACAAGCCAAAACCCCCGGAGAAGCCTGGTTTGGGAGGGGCCTTGAGGGGGGGTACTGTCATGATCTCTGCTTCCAAAAGGTCAGGGTTTTCCCAACTCCCTTGGAAGCAGATCCATAACCCAGGTTCTGAGTGCCAACCAGTCCCAATTGGGACCTTTTGGACCCATTCCTGGCGCCAGTGGCACCAGGCTCATAAATATGCCCAGTCCCAGCGCTGGAAGCGCCGGGCTCATAATGCTTGGGTGGACTTACCTGCAGCAGACCATGCTGCTTACTTGCCTGCCAGTTGAGCCTCTGATCCTCTTCTGTTTGGAACTACTTTTCCTGTTGGGTGGGGCAGGAGCCACTCCCTAGATTCAGAACACTGGAACTCTTCTGGAAAGCAGGAACTCTTTTCTTACCTAGGCGTGGCTGTGGAAGGAGACACCTAAGCACTACAGGAGGCTATTTAAACCACACCCGATGGATGAATCTTGCTTTGCGTTATTCTGCATCCTCTGCAGCAGAACGCTCATCGTGTCTTCTGCATCTGATCCTGGGCCTAAGGAAAAAGGCTTACCATCCTGAATCCAGTCTTCAGCAACACCTATAAAGACAAGAAAGAACAGGTTAGCATTACGGTCTTCAGTGACAGCTCTTCACTTACCTGGTCCATCGGCTGTCACCAACGCCTCGCGCTGCATTCCGGCATCTGAAAGACAAAGGCTTACCTACTCTTCGTGCGCTCCGGAGGTCTTCGCACTGCATTCCGGCATCTGAAAGACAAAAGCTTACCAACTCTTCGCACGCTCCGGAGGCCTTCGGCGCTGCATCCCGCATCTGAAAGACAAAACAAGGTGCGTTTAAAGACATTGGGGAACTTTAATACTCACGTGCCATTACTCCTTTCCACATCTAACCCAGTGGGTATTCCGGCACCCTGCAGCCGCTCCGAACTTATACCTGCAAAATAAAAAGACAGTTAGAGCGCATCGTGAAGCAGGCAACAAGCGCTTACTTACGTGCTTCCAGGCGCTTCTATTCATCACACGGGCTCCATCTTCAACTCACTTCAGCCCGTCATCCGCCATCGCCGGAACCCTGCAAAACAAGAGACATCATTACTAAAGACTTTAAAGACATTAGAATTACTCGAAACTTACCGTTCGTGCAGTAAACGACGGACAGCAGTCCTCTGAAGTCAAGAGGCCTGCTCCCCTTATCCAGTGAAGAAACTGGTTACAGCACCCTGCCCCGAGGCAGATGGAGAGCACAGCGTTCACTTACCTAAGGTGAGAGCGTTAACCTTTGGGGTTCTACAGGAGAAGAGAAAGGGAAGAAGAGAGAGATATTCAATAACCCAGTTCCTTAATCCCATATTTTCTATCTGCAGACATCTTACCCTTCGAGTCAGACATACAGTGCACAGAGGTCCAGCCCAAAGAGCCAGCCGTGTGTTACACATCACCTTTGAAGATACGGTATACGCCCAGTCAAGACCGGCGCCTCTACGGGAATCAGGTGAGCGTTACACACGGGGAGACATGAAGCCGGGATGAACCAGAAAACAAACGGCTTGGTTCTTCGTGAGTACCACATCGCAAAATCTAGAGGGGAAGTGTGTATATTTATGAGCACTAAACTATATACACATGAAAGTGCCTGTAGGAAATACCGTCGCCCTCTACATCAGACGGTGTTCCTGTATTCGTCCGTCTGGGGCGCGTCCCGCACATGATGACAGTGTTGGAACGGGTACCCCTAATTGGATGTAAAAAATGACTGACATCGCGGGAGGGGAGTGTGGACCGCGTATGTGAAAGGCGGACATCACCCCCATCCACTATCGAAGTAGAGAAACCCCCGGGGGTGTCTCAAGTCTCAAACGAAAAAATGGAGGGAAGGAGCCGAGACCACTAGTGTGTAGTTACGGATAAGTCAAAAGGCCCACAATCCCTGGTTAAAATGGAGATTGCTCGTTGAGACCATTATCCAACGAATCCAATCTGTAGATCCATCGCTTTTCTAGTTCCAAAAGTCTGTTGTGAATATTGGGACCTGTTTGTATCCTGTCCAGAACCCACCAAAGGATGTCATCAGGGGAATGTTGATGGGAAAGATAGTGTGTGACCAGGGGGGAAGTGATGTTCTTGCATCGGATTCTAGAACGATGTTCTGATATGCGGGTGCCAACATTCCGCATGGTTTGGCCGACATAGCGCAGACCACATGGGCATTCAATGCAATATACTGCTTGGCTGCTTTTGCAATTGGATTGATTGTTCAGCACCCATTGTCTATCACCAATCCTAAACGTTTGGATTTTCTTGGTAAACTTGCATACCGAGCAGGCCCCACAGGGGTAGTGGCCAGTAACTTTACGCAGGTTCCAAAGACCTGTGCGTAGTGGTATTCGTGTAAATGAAGAGTGAACAAGGTGTTCCTTAATATTCCTCGTTCTTTTGAAGGCGAACCGAGGAATGGGTTCGTCCACGAGCTGTAGTTTTACAATGGGCCAATATTTTCGAATCACCTTTTTCAAATCAAAAGTGTTGGGGCCATGTGAAATCACACATGTAAGTCTTTCCTCATTGGGTTCATTAGTATCGGTTCTGGGTGTTAAAAGGAGATCTCGATTGGTAAAACGAGCCCTTTTGGTAGCATTATTCACCAATTTTTTGGGGTATCCACGACTTCGCAGACGTACACACAATGAGTTTGCATTGTAGTAAAAGTCATTGAGAGAAGTGCAATTCCTTCTAATTCTGAGTAATTGACCGTACGGAAGATTTTCTTTGATGTGTTGCGGGTGGTCGCTCTTATAATGTAGAAGTGTGTTGCGATCCGTGGTTTTTCGAAAAAGGTTACAAACAAGTTTATTATTAAGACCTGAAATTTCAAGATCTAAAAAGTGTATCTGTGTGGCGCTGGATTCCATAGTAAATTGAATATTAGTGTTCCGTGTGTTTAGCCAATCAAAAAATAATTGGAGAGATGTCTTGTCTCCGGACCAAATGAAAATGATATCGTCTATGTAGCGATGCCAATGGGATATCTTTGAGAGCCATAGGTTTGTTTGGCTAAAAACATGTTGTTCTCCGAATGTGGCCATGAATAAAATTGCTTAACTGGGTGCAAAGGTAGCACCCATGGCCGTACCCTTGATCTGTAAATAAAATTGATTGTCAAACGTGAAAAAGTTTTTGCCTAAGGCAAAGGTTGCTAGTTCTATAATGAATTCTGGTGGCACCCGGGATGAACCCGTGTGAATTGCCTCTTGTGTCAAATGCTCATATATACAGTCTATCGCTGCATCCTGTGGGATAGATGTATACATGGCCTTGATGTCCATGGTTACTAACAGTTGTTCTGAGGAGTTGAAGTCCAACTGTTCGAATACTTGAATGGTATGCATTGTGTCCCGTAGGTACAACTTCGTTTTAATGCTTAATGGTTTGAGGAAGTAATCGATAAATTGGCCTATTGGTTCTAAAATCGAGCCACAGCCGGAGACGATTGGTCTCCCCGGTGGGTCCTCAGCATTTTTGTGTATTTTAGGGAGGGCATACAAACAGGGTGTGCGCCCCGAAGATGTGGTCAGGAAACTTGCCTCCTTGTCAGTGATCCAATCCCTTTCTCGGGCGTAATTCACCATTTCAGAGATTTCTATTTGCATTTCTCTGGTGGGGTCCTTTCTAAGGGTTTGGTAACTGACACCATCTTGTAGTAGAGTCATGATCATATGAGTGTATTGATCAATGGTCATAAGCACAATCCCTCCTCCCTTATCGGCTGGTTTAATTACCAGATTGCGATTACTCGATAACTCCTTCAGGGCTTTTCTTTCGCCCGTGGTTAGATTCTGATGACTTTTGTTTTTGTGCTTCTTAAGCAATCTAATATCTTGCAAAACACACCTCTCGAAGGTGAGCAGGTCGTTGGGTACCTGGTTGTCTGAGGGTGTGAAAGAAGATTGTGGATGCAAACCTGTGTCTGGAATAATATCTTGAGCATTATGATCCTGGAAAAAGACACGAAGTCTGAGACTACGCAGAAAACGGCGTATCTCCATTTCTGTTTTATACCAGTCAGTGTCGCTAGTGGGTACAAAGGAAAGACCTTTAGTTAGAAGAGAGATTTGGCATGGAGAGAGATCAAATTTTGCCAGATTGAAAATCGGTAGTTGATTATTGTCCAAGGTCTGATTTATCGTCTGCGCCTCCTGGGGCGTCTTCGTTGTCCTTGATAAGGGGTGTTCCAAAATGGGGGACCCCATCCTCCTCCCTGTCCTCCTCTGCCTAAAAAAGGGAAAGATGGAGGGTAGGGGCCCTGAAAATGTGGTTTTCCGAAGTGTTGGGGCTGGTAGGGCGGGACGTTCTGGTATGGGCTTCCCCCTGAGGACCCAGAACTACTTGATCCTGAGAACGAGACTTTACCTCGTCTGCCTCTCGCCGGTGATTGGGGTGAATTCCGTTGTTTTTTTAAAGAATCAATGTAGCTGTCTGCCGTGTATGGATAGATGACTTCAGTCTTGAAATCTTTAAGGTCTTTGTTTAATTTGTTTGTTTTCTTGGTTAAGGTGTTGGTCTTAAATTGTTCAAATTGTTTATTAATGTTTGAGAGTTGTGTCTCTATGTCCGTGAGTAACGTATCTATCGGCCACCATCATGCTTAGACAAATTTGGTACTGATCTTGCAAGTTATCTCTTGCCGGTACTGGCACCCAACTCCCATTTTACAGTGCTTGGTGATTTTAACTATCGGCTAGGTCACCCTGAGGACCAGACTGCATTGGAATTAACACAATATTTTTTAGACCTAGGCTTTACTCAAATAGTTCAAGCCCCCACTCACAATCTGGGACACACTCTGGATTGGGTAGCAGTCATTAATAACCCGCATCATGATGTTTTGGTATCTCCCTGCCCATGGTCGGACCTAAACTTTGTGCACTTCCCGAGGATAGCTCAGCGGCAGCGTGCTCGACTTGGAAACAAGACGACACGGAGCAACACAGGCTCGATCCCTGGGTCCGCGCTTAGAAACCTCTGGGTATTAAGCGCGTTATAAATAACATATCATATCATATCGATCATGGTACCCTTCTCTACTAAATTCCAGCCTATTCACTTGGAAGCGATCTCATATTGCAATGCTAAATCTCTTACCTTGGATAAAATAGAAGTACTTACCACTCAGACACTACATATTTTAGAGACAGGCGACACTGAGCTCTCCAAAAAAATTAGTTCTAATCTTAAATTGGTAGCGGACTCTCTCGCACCTATGAAAGCCAAAAAAATATAATCGGAAAGGAAACTCCCCAATCCTTGGTTCTCTTCTGAACTTCAATCCCTGAAAGCTACCTCTCTTAAGTTATTTTACTTCTGGAAAACTAATCAATCTCCTACAGCACTATCTAACTACAAAGTAGCCACTCATAACTGCAAAAGAGCTATCACTGAAGCCAAGAAATCTTACCTGGACTCCCGAATCCTACAGGCCACCTCGAACTCTAAAATTCTAAAAGAACAAGAGACTGTTCCAGAACCTGCAGTATCGATGATCATAAAAAATGACGACTGGTGTTTGGATATTCAGAATGCCATGGCTAATAAACGGAATGGTATTCGGGAATCCATAGTTACCAAAAAAAGTGCTTCTGACACACAGGGCACCCATGTAGTCAATAACACTTTTACCAGGGATCCAGACATCCCAATCTTTGACTTTGTACCCATATCAGAAGAGGAGCTAGCCTCTATTATCAACAAACTCAAAGCTACTAATTGCACAGGTGATCCATGTGCTTCTACTATCATTAAAACATGCCCCCCTACTATGGTACAGGCCATATGTAAATTCGTCAATGCCTCTCTTTGGAATTGCACGGTTCCAGATGACCTGAAGCAAGCTTGGGTTACCCCATCATTGAAAAAAAACAATTTAGATCAAAGTGTACCCACCAATTATAGGCCAATAACTAACACCCCTTTCCTGTTAAAGATATTGGACTGGGTAGCTTATATTCAACTGGTTCAACATCTTAACTCCCACCCCATCCTTAACCCCTTCCAGTCAGGGTTTTGACAAAGCTTCGGCACCGAGACCTCGTTATTGGATCTCAAGTCTCAATTGCTCCAAAGGATGGACAATCAGAAGGTCTCTCTCCTTATTTCTTTGGACCAATCGGCAGAGGTTGACCTTGTCGACCATGTCATATTGGCAGAAAGGCTTATGTCAGTAGCCAACTGCTCGCTGGCCTCCACTAACTGGCTACTCTCCTTCCTATATAACAGATCTAGTAGAGTATGCGCCCATAATGCTAAAGCCCCGGCAATCCAGATACACTTCGGCGTACCTCAAGGAGCCAGCTTGTCACCTTGCATATACAACATTTTCATGACTCCCTTCTTTGCCCACCTTGCCCAGGAGGGCATTTTATTCTCTAACTACGCAGACAACACCCAATGTGTCATCCCTCTCACTGGGCAGCATGATCAGGATGAAAAAGAACTTAACCGTATCCTCACCATCATTGAACTTTGGATAATGTGGAATAATCTTGCTCTTAACCGTGGAAAGACGGAACTTATGATAGAGGGCTCTGATAGCATCTTGGCTAAATTAGACCCAGCCTATAATCACTTTCAGCTCGGAGATGCCTTGATCCCCACTCTTCCCAAGGTAAGGATTCTGGGGGTGGTTCTGGACCAATCGCTCTCTATGAATTCTTACGTGGCCAGTACTGTGTCTTCCGCTACTTATTATATTAAATTGCTATCCCACTTACGACCACTTATCTCTCAACCTAATACAGAGGCTATTGCTCGCGCTATCATAGGTTCAAAACTGGACTATTGCTGCAGCCTATTAACAGGTGCCAGCAAAAAGACCATTAGCTGCCTTCAGGTGGTTCAGAATGGAGCCGTCAGAGCTATTTCTGGCCTTGCCCATAGAGCACATGTATCTGAGGCACGTCGTGCCTTGCACTGGCTGCCCATGGAGGCGCGTATTACCTACAGACTCATGGTTATCACCTTTAAATGCCTTAAGGGCACCATGCCTACCTACCTACAAAGGTACATAGGAATAAAACCCAATCTCAGAAATCTGTGTTCCAATAATCAGAACATGCTTCACCAACCCAAATTCAAGACCAAGAAAGCACAATGGGGTGCTTTCGCCTTCGCGGCACCGGCTATCTGGAACACCTTACCAGGTCAATTGAGAAACTCTGCAGCCCTAAGCAACTTCAAGAAGGACCTTAAAACTTTCCTCTTCAAGTAGTAGTATATGATTCTCAGACTATCTTCTCGGTTCCCGGTTCTCTCGGTCTGCGCCCTCACACCTATGGGTTTATGGTTGCGCAATATAAATGCAAAAAGAAAGAAAGAGGCAACATTAAAGAAATCTGTAGAGACATTTACAAATTACGAACTGCTCAAAAGGCTTACCTGGCTGGTCGCCTCTCGGCTGTCACCACTCCGGACATTCCACTCGCGCTGAAGAGCACCGCGACCTACAAGGAAGGAAAACACAGGTTAGCAAAGGCAAGACTTCGCAGCGCTGCTCATAGCGCTTACTTACCGCATCATAGCGCTCTTAATGCGCCATGATTTACCAGCGGGGCTCAACCAAGCCAGTTCGCTGCGCTGAAGCTCTGCATACCTAAGGGAGAAAAAAAGAGACATTTTAAACAAAGAAAGGCATGCAGGATAGCAACAAAACTAAAGAACAATAAGACCTACCTGAACAATATCAAACGGGCCGGCGTCAGTGAAGTAACTGGACCGCACTCGCCCATGAAAGACAACGCGCCCCTGAAAAGAAGGCAGGACGGTGAGCATGCCTAATTCTACCACAAGGCAGAACCTTCCCCGCAGACCACATCAGGGCAAAGCTGTGAAGCATACCAGTGAGTAACCCGTCTGTGTGGCGTCCCTGTGGATATCAGGTGAGCGTAACAAGAGGCCAATGTGGATCACAAGTAGCAGCTGTTAGAAACTTCATCTCAGATTTGTCAGGGATCCCTGGTACTCAGTGGTCCCAACACTCGGTCCCTCTGCTCTCAAAATACGATGGATCATCCTTCCTTGGGAGGGCCCATGTCCCAGTGCCAATTCTAAAAACAAAATCTGGTAACTGTAATATAAACGTGATAAGACCAACAGACACGTAAATTGGTATAAACAACAATGTTTATTTGCTTCAAGCGGACCCAGGTTCTTACATAACAATAGCTGTGAAAAAGTGAGCAATTTACAGAAATAAAATCACAACCTTTTATGCACCCCAGTTTACATGAGTTCTGCTGCGAAATGCCATCTAATAGATGGTTTACAGCTGCATGCAATGTATAGGGTTTTCTGTGAAAGCATACATACATCCATTTTCGTCTGTGACTTTCATGCTTGTACATTCTAACTTTCTGACCTTGCAAGTCAGCAGATTGTTCTCACTGAGAGGAAAACATTCCTACCAACATTATCTTTTGTTTTCATGACCAAGGCTTACTGCTTAGCAGCATGTTTTTACAGGATAAGCCTTTCCTGGAACAAACAGAAAAGAACAGAATATAAACCATCCCTATTAATTGTATGTACATTTGTGAGACCAACGCAATTAAGAGCTGCAGACGAAAATATTTGATTACGATTGGTCTGGCCTTTGCAAGTATCAGGGCTGTAATAACAATGAGCTCATTTCTTTGCAACAGCATTTTCAGCACTCTTGTGCAGTGATTCCTTGCAGCTCCAAATAGGAGATTTGCAAGGTGGAGTGAGTGTATGTAACAAAATGGGTGAGCTTAAGGCTAACATGAATAAATGCATTTTCACACATGTCACCCCTTACCCAATGATAATAGAAGACATGTTTTCTTTTTTGTGCCCTGCCAACCGATTAACAGACCATACAAGATAATTGTATTAACCTCTGCATGAATAACCTCTATATTAACAAGGTAAGTCCAACAAACAAAATATACACAATTTTATGGATTTATTATTGACCATACCACTCTCATTCAGATCACCTAAAAAAGAAAGGCTATCCGGGATATGTCCTCAATGCATTGCTGAATAATGCCAACAACACAGGGAGAGCAGAGCCTATGTAGCACCTTTGTCCCGACCCTCAGCCCTGATCCCCACTGGCAAGCCCATTGGCCAGGTGGAATCAGGGCTCAGATCACTAATAAGAACTGGCACCAGGCTCAACAGTAAGGAAAGACATCTGCTCGAGGAACTACTTTATTTAGGCTTTCAGCCAACATGGAGGTTCCTATAACCAACCTATGCGGTCTAGTGTTTTGGGTGTGGTGGCCTAGGGACTACTTTACCTGGACTACTTTACAGTGGATACTTTACAGTGGATATTTAGACCACACCCGAACAAGACAACACGCTTCGCGTTACTTTGCTTCTAGCAACGGGACGCTCACCGTGTCCAGCTTTCTCACGAGCCTGGTGAATTCCAGACCTGCAGAAAAACCAAGAACATCGTTAGCAGCAGAATCTTACCTGCATTCATCATCCTTCACTGCTCGCAGCTCCTGGGCAGCTCAGTTGGTGGAGTTCACCGCCCGGATCGAAGGACCTGAGAAAAGGAGAAAGACATCATTAAAGGAGGTAATGGAGACATTACAACCGCAAAGCGCTTAAAGACTTACCTGGTTGGTTGCTTTTCGGCCGGCATAGCTCCGGAACACCATCTGCGCTGGGAACTCACCGCGACCGACGAAAAGAGAAAAGCACAGGTCAGTGAGGACAAGCCATTACTGCGCTACACAAAGCGCCTCCTTATCGCATCATAGCGCTATAGCGCGTCATCATCTCCCGGTGAGAACCAGCATATCCAGTTCTCCAAGCGGACACTCTGTGCTCCTAGTGAGATAACAATAGAGACATTTAGAACAGAGAAAAGGCATGCAAGAATTACAACGCCATCAATCGCAATAAGACCTACCTGAAAGACACTACAAGGGCAGCAGTCAGTGAAGTAACTGGACTGCCCGCGCCCACAAAAGACAACGCGCCCCTGCCGAGTGAACAGGACAGAGAGCCCACCGATTCTGACACTAGGTGAGAAGAGAACCTGGAGGGGCTGGAAACACAAGGGAGGTGGGGGAAAACTTACCTTGGTCGCCCAGTCCTAATATAGTCTTCATTTCCAGGCGGAATCCCATCGACACCGAGACCCCACCAGGGAATCATTGGGAAGGACACCAACGACCAACTGGCTGGGTGGCGTCCGCGTGGATACCAGATGAGCGTAACAGAACGTGAATCTTCACATAAATAATCCACCTGGGCGCCATGGAAACATCAGAAATCGACCAATTAGCCTAATTGTTGGGGGACCTTCGTGCTGAGGTTCATTCCGCCCAACAAGAGACTAATGCACTCAGGAGAGACCTAATAGTGACCAAGGAGCGCACCAATGAAATCAGCAGACAATTCTTGCAATCGCAGGCAGGGCCGACTCCTCTGCCTCGAGGAAATCCACTGATGCAAAATCCTATCTCACCATCTTATACCCCCACACCAGTACAGATCACGCTGCCTGGAACAGTTCCCCTGGCACCACCAGAAAGATTTTCAGGCGACCCACGGAAGTATGCAGCATTCATAAATCAGTGTCGCCTTCACTTCCTTTGTCACCCCGGGGCATTTGCAAATGACCAGGCTCGGGTAGCTTTCATCCTATCATACTTGAATGGAAGTGCAGCGGATTGGTCGGTGCCGTGGGTGACCCATAATGATCCGTTGTTACAGGACTATGGGGGGTTCCAGAGAGAAATGGAAAAACTGTTTGCTCGCCATACCCAGGAACAAGCAGTGGATAACAAACTTTTATCCCTCCGGCAGGGGAACCAAGACTTGGTAACATACATTGCCACTTTCAATAGACTGGTTGCTGAAGCCAGGTGGCCAGAAAACAAAAGAACCACGTTATTCCATTGAGGCTTACGAGGTGAATTAAAGGACGTCTTGGCCCAGGTAGTTGATCCCCCCAGAGACTGTACCGAATTCATAAATCTAGTCGTGCAGCTAGACCATCGGTTGCAGGACCGAAAAGCAGACCGGTCCAAAGCAGACACTCGAGCAGTTTATGTTCAGCCTAAAGACAATGCGCCACGGGGGCCAGACAATGCCGTAGAAACCATGCAGATTGGAGGGATACGACCTCCATTAACAAAACAAGAGCGGGATAAAAGAAGACAACAGCAACTTTGTTTGTATTGTGGAAAACCAGGACATCTTCTGAAAAACTGCCCAATAAAACCCCCAAGGAGGACAGTCGGGCCACAGAAAAGGATGAAGTTAAGGAAAACTACCAAGCTCGGCAACCGTAGAGGTCAGTTTTTCGAGTAATGAGAAAGAGCCACTGACCTCACACTTTGCGATACCCGTGATCTTAATAAATCACCAACAATCGTCAAAGATGCATGCCGTAGAAGCGTACATCGACAGCCGAGCAGTTGGGAACTATATAGATCAAGAGTTGGCAGCAGAGATGGGGCTCCCTTTCTGTTCTAAGTCTACCAGGGACAAGGTGACTACCGTGGATGGGACAGAATCGCATCTGGACCAGTAACCCAGTGCACAGCAGTAGTAACCTTGCTATGCCAGGATGGACATCGGGAGTGTATTTCGTTCGATCTTATAAAGGCACCTCAGTTCCGGTGGATACTAGGGATGCCATGGTTGGTTGCTCAGAACCCTTTGATAGACTGGCGGACACGGAAATTAACCTTCTCCAGCAACTGCTCCCTGACTTGCTACTCTCCTGACCCGGAAACCGACTCCTGTGTCTCCAAGACTTCCAATACTAGAGCCTCTACTCTGCGACTAACTAATACTTTGCCAGATGAATATCGTGACTTTCAGGACATATTCCAAAAGACCAGGCTAACACATTGCCGCTGCATAGGCCTTATAATTGTCAAATTGACTTTATTCCTGGGGCACAAATCCCTTGCGGCAGGATCTACGCTCTTATCGAACCAGAAAACCTTCACCTGAAATCCTATTTGGACCAGTACCTTGCAAACGGATTTATCCACCCATCTAAGTCCCCAGCAGCCAGTCCTTTGTTCTTCATACCGAAAAAGGAAGCAGACTTGAGGACCTGTATTGATTACTGCGCAATAAACCAGATAACCGTGAAGAACCGCTACCCCTTGCCTCTTATCCCGGAAATGCTAGACCAAGTCAAAGATGCCCAGATCTATACCAAAATTAGACCTTCGAGGAGCATACCACCTGGGCCGGGTCAGAAGCAGAGATGAGTGGAAAACCGCTTTCCGTACCAAATATGGCTTGTTTGAATATCAAGTCATGCCTTTTGGTTTATGTAACGCTCCCGCAGCGTTTCAATATTTCATGAATGATGTCTTGAGAGAACTAATTGACATTTGCGCCTTAGTGTACATTGATGACATCTTGGTCTACTCAGTCTCAAAACAAGATCATATCAGGCATGTTCGTTCAGTCCTCACCAAGCTCCGCCAACATCGTTTGTATGCAAAGCTGGAGAAATGTTTTTTTTCACGTCACCGAAGTAGAATTCCTTGGTTTCAGCCTTTCGCCGAAAGGCATCAGAATGGAAGTACATAAGGTTGACGCTATTCTAAAATGGCCATCACCAACATCTCTGAAGGGGATACAGAGCATGCTAGGCTTTGCAAACTTTAACCGCCGGTTTATCCCAGACTTCTCTCAGGTTGTGCACCCGATCAAAGTACTGCTACGAAAAAGCAATACAAAGTTCGCTTGGGCTGAGGAAGCAGAAAGAGCCTTTCAAGAACTGAAACAAAGGTTCACCTCCACTCCAATCCTGCGGCACCCGCTTCCAGACCTCCCTTATGTCGTAGAAACGGATGCTTCCAGTATGGGAATGGGAGCGGTCCTTTCACAGAGGGACCCAGAAACTGGCCAGCTGCATCCTGTGGCCTTCTGGTCAAAAAAATGCTCTCCCCCGGAAATTAATTACGCTATCACGGACAAAGAACTCCTAGCCATCAAGTACGCTTTCAAGGCGTGGCGACACTATCTTCTGGGAGCTAGACACACCATTACAGTGATCACCCGGAACCTGCAATATCTCAAAACACCCAAAGCCCAGTCTTCACGCCAGTTACGGTGGGCCCTCTTCTTTGCCAAATATGACTACGTGATCACCTTTCGACCAGGGGTCAAGAATGGGAAAGCTGACGCCTTATCTCGAATGGGCATCAATGAAACGGTGTATACAACTCCAGACTCGGTACCCATCATACCTGAAGACAAACTCTTGGGTATAACAACAGCGTTATCACAAGCGGAATTACGAAACAAAATTCGACAGTCAATGCTTTCCTCGCATGGCAAACTCAAGGAGAACAATATTGCATCAAGGATCAGTTACCTTATTTTAGGGAGCGGCTATATGTACCCGAGAAGGAGTTACAACAGCATATCATTTCAGGTTATCATGACTCTCTGATCGAAGGACACCCTGGAATCGCTAAAACCTTAGCCAAGGTAAAAAAGAACTTTTGGTGGCCTACCTGGCATAAGGACATTGTCCAGTATGTTCAGCCTTGCTGCGTCTGTGCACAAAATAAATCACAGAAACAGAAACCATTGGGTCTCCTACAACCACTAGACATCCCTCCCGCTCCATGGCACACTCTTTCCCTCGACTTTATCACTGATCTGCCACCAAGTCAAGGCTTTAACACCATTCTTGTAATCAGGAATTTGTTCTCAAAGATGGCACATTTTATTCCTGTCAAGGGCCTCCCGGACGCATCCACCCTAGCAGAAGTATTTCTGGAAAACATTGTCAAGCTGCATGGCTTTCCATCAGTTCTGGTCTCCGATCGAGGCAGCCAATTTGTATGCAATTTTTGGAGAAAATGTTGCGCAATGGCACAGATTGACGTCTGGCTATCCACCAGTCACCACCCCCAGACAGACGGCCAAACCGAGAGGACCAACCAAACCCTCAAGCAGTATTTACGGTGCATGCTGCACCATGAATTGAGAGATTGGAAGGACTTACTGTGGATAGCCGAGTACGCATATAACAACTCTGTACATTCTAGCACGGGCCAAACACCTTTTTACACCTTGTATGGCAGACATCCACGTCCATCAGAACTTGACCTTCCTGCCAGCTTGGAAATGCCTGCAGTAAAGACTCTTCATACAACAATCACTCAGGCGTTCAGAAAGGCGAAGGAACATCTTATTTATGCTAAAGAAAAACAAAAGCACTTCGCCGACCAGCATTGGAAAAAGGCCCCAGACTATCAAGTAGGAGGCCAGGTTTGGTTAGCCGCCAAATATGTACCCATCAAAGGGACCCGGACCTTCCATCCTTGATATTGGGGACCCTATACCATCAAGGCAATTATCAACCCAGCAGCCGTCAAATTGGACTTACCACCTAATCTACAAATCCATCCGGTATTCCATGTGTCCCTCTTAAAACCAATGCAACCCGGTACACAAATGAAGACACCACCTCAACCTATACTAATAGATGGAGAACCAGAATTCGAAGTCAAGGGCATCCTGGACTCTAAGTACTCTAGAGCCAAGTTGTACTATCTCATTGACTGGAAGGGGTTTGGGCCTCAAGATAGATCCTGGGAACCTAGTGAGAACATCCATGCACCACGTCTGATCAAGAAGTTTCATCAGAACTTCCCAACTAAACCTGGACCAGGCAGGAGACACACCTTGGGAGGGGCCTTGGGGGGGGAGTGCTGTCACGACCCTCAGCCCTGATCCCCACTGGCAAGCCCATTGGCCAGGTGGAATCAAAGCTCGGATCACTAATAAGGCCTGGCATCCACTTCTCAGGCCCTCTTGGGGCCAGTCCTGGTGCCTTTGGCGCCAGGCTCATCAGTAAGGAAAGACATCTGCTTGAGGAACTACTTTATTTAGGCTTTCAGCCAACATGGAGGCATCCACATAGCTTGGTTCCTAGAAGCAAGCTATGCGGTCTAGTGTTTTGGGTTTGGTGGCCTAGGGACTACTTTACCTGGACTACTTTACAGTGGCCATTTAAACCACACACGAACAAGACAACGCGCTTTGCGTTACTTTGCTTCTAGCAACGTGACGCTCACCGTGTCCAGCTTTCTCACGAGCCTGGTGAATTCCGGACCTGCAGAAAAACCAAGAACATCGTTAGCAGCAGAATCTTACCTGCATTCATCACCCTTCACTGCTCGCAGCTCCTGGGCAGCTCAGTTGGTGGAGTTCACCGCCCGGATCGAAGGACCTGAGAAAAGGAGAAAGACATCATTAAAGGAGGTAGTGGAGACATTACAACTGCAAAGCGCTTAAAGACTTACCTGGTTGGTTGCTTTTCGGCCGCATAGCTCCGGAACGCCCTCTGCGCTGGGAACTCACAGCGACCTACGAAAAGAGAAAAACACAGGTCAGTGAGGACAAGACATCGCTGCGCTACGCAAAGCGCCTCCTTACCGCATCATAGCGCTACAGCGCGCCATCATCTCCCGGTGAGAACCAGCATATCCAGTTCTCCAAGCGGACACTCCGCGCTCCTAGGGAGATAAAAATAGAGACATTTAGAACAGAGAAAAGGCATGCAAGAATTACGACGCCGTCAATCGCAATAAGACGTACCTGAAAGACACTACAAGGGCAGCAGTCAGTGAAGTAATTGGACCACCCGCACCCACAAAAGACAACGCGCCCCTGCCCAGAGAGCAGAACAGAGAGCCCACCGATTCCGACAACCAGGCGAGAAGAGAACCTGGAGGGGCTGGAAACACAAGGGAGGTGGGGGAAAACCTACCTTGGTCGCCCAGTACTAAGATAGTCTTCATTTCCAGGCGGAATCCCATCGACACCGAGACCACACCAGGGAATCATTGGGAAGGGCACCAACGACCAACTGGCTGGGTGGCGTCCCCGTGGATACCAGTACCAGGTGAGCGTAACAACCTTGCATTTGGATACTCCTGCTCCAATTACATAGCTGAAGAAAACAATGTTACATACAAAAAAATTCTCTCACTAATTAGCCTTCCAAACATATTGTAGGACCAATATAATAATATAAATAAACTCCAATCCTAGAATATGCAGGGAAAGTGCTGGATTGTAAGAGGAAAAAAACGTTTCCACAAAAATGTTTTTGACAGCTCATGAAATCACTGGATACCAAGTCTAAAATCTTGTTTAGAAATAAAGTTTTTCACCCACTAATTAATGGTTTTCACCTCAATTTCATTCCTATATAAACCTTACATAGGGCTATGCTAAACCCCAAAGTTTGACTATTAAATCAATGTTTTATCCTAAGGAATACAGGGCGTGAAAGCAATCGTCCATGTGTCAAAACATTTTGTCATACGTAATAGCCACACAAAAATGAACTGTTGAGGAATCTTTTAAGTAATGTGGAATAGCAAATGCACACTTTATTCCTGTGAATTGGCACACAAAGCTATACTTTGTCAAAAGAATACTTACGAGATTGTGATTTTCGCATTCAGGTTTTTACTATACATTTGCATATTGGTATATTCTGGTATGAATTGAAGGGCCCAATTTGAATGTGAAGTGTGTGTGTTTGTAGGTTACAAGTCACCAGGGTGTATTGTGTTTCCAAAACATGTAATATGCACTTGTTGAATAAGCAACTCTATACAACACAGAGTCAACATATAATGTTTCAAACATGTCTCACCTTTTTTATATTTAACCTCTCTGAAAACTCTCTCTTAAAAATTTCTCATAGCCTTCATTCAAGAGGAAAAAAGACAGACAGCCCTTCCTTTCTGTAAAATAAAAAATGGTGTTAATTTCATATTTAATTACTTCCAGCTGCACTGAGGCTTCATGCACCTGTCTGTATCCTACCCCCATGGATAACTTCTCCCACTCTTTTTAGCAGTTCATCCTATTCTTTCTTTCTTTCTTTCTTTCTTTCTTTCTTTCTTTCTTTCTTTCTTTCTTTCTTTCTTTCTTTCTTTCTTTCTTACAACAGTGGGAGATTATCGTATTCTGATTGCTATCAAGCTCTCCTACTAAGTGTGTACTTTACACGTATCCCAGACCAAACTCCAGGAAATGCTTCACCTCAATCATGAATGCTGCTCTGCACCTATAGCTTGCAACACAAACGGTTAATGTGCCAGAACTCTCTGAATTACATGCTGAACACAGCACAATTCTGATCTCAACTGGTGCATTATCATAAAGAGCACAACTACGTATTTATGTTGGAACGCTACCACTCAATACTGCCGGACTTGTCAGAAGCAGATCCAGAACGTTTCATGAACTGAAGTCATGAAGGTATAATCGATATATTTTGCAGCCGCCTCACTAATCGGACACACCTCGATCCTCCATGAAGCTGTTGAATCGATCCCGGGCTTTGGAATCGCTAACTGCAGCACACTCACTTCTATGTCGATGATGATTTGGAGCTATCTTAAAATTACCTCGTGACAGTATTTTATCACAGCCACTCTCACTAACCAGAGTTGAAACATCATTGAGAGCAAAGCAGAAGTCAGAATTTGGGTGGTGCACATTTCCAAACAGTTTCACATCTCTAACCATCTCCATCTCCCCTCTTCTTATGTGGTAACGTGTTCCACTGTTACTTTTTGGGTCCGCGCAGAGGCAGAACGTTGGAGGCCTCTGAGGTAGGCCGCAGTGGCGCAGCTCCGGCCAGAGCGAAATGAAACACGCCACACGTTGTTAGAGTCTGTGCCCGGAACTGCCTCCCTGGCGCGGGGGCGGGGCTTTTATTCCGACGCCCTGCGTCACCGCGTTGCGGGGCGCAGGGCAGATATAACATTCCTCCTTTATTATAAATAAACATAACAACTAAACACACCCACACGAATAGGCCCATGCTTATGAACACAACAATACAGGCACTGTTCACTTTCACAGTTCTCGTGGTGCAAACTACCACACATAGGGCCTCATTACACGGTAGGCGGTAACCATGGCGCTATTAGCGCCATGGTTGCCGCCGGTATCTTACCGTGTCCGCCTTGGTGGATGGCGGAATTACCGCCCTACTCCAAGGTGAGCGGGGGCGGTAATTCCCCATTCACCAAGGCACTTCCCCATTCCCATTTTTGCCCCCATAGGGCATAATGGGAATGGAGAAGGCGCTAATTACGGTACCGCAATTAGCTCCAAGGTCCCTTTGCAGCACCCGACTTTAACGGCTGGTAAACCAGCCGTTAAAGTCGGGTCCCACAAAGGGAAATCGTAGTAAGGCGGTAAGGGTTTACCGGTAACGGTGCCCTTACCGGTACCGGTAAACCCTTACCGCCTAACGTGTAATGAGGCCCAAATTCCTTGATCCGAGCAGGCGGCTGGGTGGCGGTTCTTAGTCCATATCTCCCACCCCGGGAGGTGGGCTCCACCGTCTCATCTGATCTCTCACCTTCCACCTCTGGCTCACCCAGGTCCTGTTCACTCCACTGCTCCCACGTTCTGTCACCTGCCTTTTCTTCGCCCTGAGGATTGGCAGGTTCATCTTCAATCAGCGGGGAGTCATCATCTTCTTGGGGACAGTCCCCATCAGTCCAAACGTTGCGCGGCACCGCCTTGAACCACGACCTATTACGCGTCACCTGACGGTGCCCTCTTTGCACGGTTATCATGGTCCCTTGTGTCTCGCGGACGGTCCATGGGAGAGTCTCATAGCGGGAGTCCATCTTGGACTTTGTCGGGTTCCGTAACATGACCACGTGGTCGCCCACCTGGTGGTTGGATGGTTTCGACCTCCTCTTGGCACTCATGTGGGCATTGGCGTCCTTTCTCCTTCTTTCGGTGCGCCCATCGTCAAGCTTGTCCGGTCTTCTGCTGGGGTGATGTTTAATGGACGACCTTATGACGGTGCCGAACATAAGATCAGCTGGGGGGACACCAGTTGTGCAGTGCGGGGTTACCCTGTAGTTTCTCAGGAAACGATAGAGGTCGACTTTCCACGGACTGGCATTTGCTTTTGATAACCTCAACACTTTGTTGATTGTTCTCATGGACCGTTCCACATCCCCATTCGCCTGGGGCCACCTTGGCATGATGTGGTGATACCGGATGTTCAGATCTTGCAGGTATTGTTTGAACTCCACCCCTTGGAAGGGTGCGCCGTTGTCACTTTTGATCGTGGTGGGTAGTCCATGTGTCGCAAACATCTTCTCGATGGCCGGGATGACCACTTCTGCCGCCGTGGATTCGACCACCTCGACTTCGGGGTATCGGGAGTGATCATCGATGGCCAACAGGAGGTACAGGCCCTCTCGTAGTTTGCAGAAGTCAATGCTTATTGCGTCCCACCTGCCAGAGCCTTGTTCCACCGACTGGATAGGTTCTGGATCAGGTGGGTCTCCGGTTATCAGGCAGGGTAGACAGGTGTTGACTAGTTTTTCCACCTTTTCGTCTATCCGTGGAAAGCACACTCAGTGTCAATTTCGAGCCTTTGTTCAAGCCATCCCTTGGTGGCCCTCATGGGCGAGGGCCACTATTCGGTCATGCAGGCCTGGCGGGATGACGATGCGATTTCCTGGCGGACGGTTTACATCCCTGTGAGGAACGCCTTTGCTTCTTCCGTCCTGTTGTTCGTGTTTTTCATGAATGACCTCCAGTCACCTGAAATGATGGCATCTTTTACCAAATCGCAGCAAGGATCATTGGCTGTTTCTTCTGCGATGTCATCAATGCTGACCGCCTTCGGCCTCATGGCCCGCACCACCTGGCAGATGTGCTTCTCGGTCTCTTCGGCCACTTAAACCTCCTGTGGCGTCGCCTCACGAGGGTGCCTTGAGAGGAAGTCCGCCGGGTTGCCGCTTCCCGGCTGATACGTCAACTCGAAATTATACTGCTGGAGATGGAGCAGCCATTTGGCCATTCTGGCCAGCGGGTGCGAGGAGGTGCCCATGCAGATTGGTAGGAGGGGTTTGTGATCCGTGATCGCAGTGAACCTGCGGCCGTACAGATAGAGGTGGAAATGGCGGCACCCCCACAGTATGGCGATTGCCTCCTTCTCAATGTGAGAGTATCGCTGCTCCGTCGCCGTGAGAGCTTGTGACGCATAGGCGATGGGGCTCTTCTCGCCCTCTTTGGTGACCTGCATGAGGATGGCCCACAGGCCGACAGGACTGGCGTCCACATAGAGTTCAGTCGGAAGCGTTGTGCCGTAGTACGCCATTTTCGTATCCACAGACAGCGACTCTTTGATACTTTCGAAAGCTTCCTGCCACACTTTCCCCCATTCCCACTTCGCGTTGAGCTTGGTAAGTTCTTGAAGGGGTTCCGACAGAGTGGCCAGGTTCCGGATGAATCTCCCACAGTACGTGGCCATCCCCAGGAAGCTGCGGACGTCGGTGGGTGTCATGGGCGGACTCGCGGCCTGTATGTCAGCAACCTTCTGGGGGTCCGGTGAGATGCCAGTACTGCTAAACTTGTAGCCAAAGAACAATATCTCCGTCTTGAAAAACTCACATTTTTCCTTATGGATGGTTAGGCCTGCATCCTCTAATCATTCCAGAAGCATCTGTAGTCTTCTCTAGTGTTCAACTTTGTCCTGGGCATGGATCAGGATGTCGTCACTCACATTCAGGACACCTCGTATGCCCCGGATGACTTCTTGAATGGTCTGTTGGAAGACTTCGGCCGCCGAAGATATCCCAAAGCTTAGCCGCTTGTATCTTCGCAGACCCAAATGTGTAGAAAATGTGGTTATGTACCGAGAGTCCCTGTGCAGCTTTAGCTGATGGCATCCTGCTTTCAAGTCAACCTTCGAGAAGACTCTCGATCCCGTGAGGTCACCCACAATTTCGTCGAGGGTTGGCGTGATGTGGTGCTCCCTCTTGATGGCGGTGTTCGGGAGGCGCATGTCTATGCAAATGCGGACCTTTCCCGGCTGTTTAGGTTTCTTTGTGACCCCCATCGGGGACACCCATGGTGTCGGCCCCGTCACCTCTTCTATAATGCCAGCTTCTTCCAACGCTTTAAGTTCTATCTCCACCTGTTCGCGCATGTGGAATGGGGTCCTCCGGTGTATGACGGCCTTTGACTGGACCGACTTATCAATATGGAGCTTGATCGTCTTTCGTTTCAGACACCCAATCCCGTTTTGCAGGTTGGGATACTGTGCAAGGATGTTCTCAACCTCTTGGGCTTCCTTGACTTGACTGACGAACTGTACCAGCCCTAGATCCTCAGCCGCATCACCACTCAGAAGGCATTCAATCCCTGCATTCACTACGTATATTTTGGACGGTAGCCTGTTTTCACGATGGCTGAGGGTGGTGCGGAATCTGCCAACCACCGGTAACGGCTTTCTGCAGCCATAGGCAAACAGGAGAGTGTCTGTGTTCTTGAGGGCTGGTCATGGTTGCAGTGTTTGGAAGGTGCTCGTGGGCATGACGTTCACCGAGGCTCCCGTGTCTATGGTCATCCATACCTGCTGGTTTTGGAGGGTGACCTGGCATTTGCGCCTCCGGAGCCCTTTCTTCTGCGTAGCGTGCCCACGATCCAGGGCTGACACCAGGTAGACTTTCCTCCCTTTGGTCCGCTGCTCTCTACCGGGGTCCTGTTGAGTCCCTGTGATGTCATCCCCTTCTTCCTCGGTCGACAAGTTGGTCATTTCGACTCGCCTTGTGATCGCCTGCTTCTTTTTCTTTGTTCCACTCTTCTCCTGGGGGTTCTGTGGAGGCGGTAGTGGAGCGCCCGATGATCGGCACACCTTGGCATAGTGGTCCTTTCTGCCACATGCCCCACACGTTGTGCCTTGCACCGGGCAATTTCGCCGTCCATGACGCGATCTACCACACCATCCACACTCCGTGGCTGCCATCTAGCCGGTGAGTAGTTGCCGCCAGATTCATCTCTAGTGGACTATATATTGGTGACATGGGCCACCATGGATGGCGCGAGGGCAGGTTGTAGTTTTTGCAGAGTCATGCCCATGTTGGCGGCCCTGGCATTTGCCAGCTCCCTTTGACGACCCAGCTCCAGAATGCACGTTAGGGAGATGCCCCTCTCACCCAGCACCAACCTTCTTAGTTTCTCCGATTGAATGCCGTTAATGAGTTGTCTCCGGATTTCTTTCTCGACATCCGTGAACTCACACGACATCGCCAGCTTCCTGAGCCGGGTGTGGTAGGCATCCAAGGTCTCCTCTTCTGCCTGAAAAGTGGTGCAGAATATGAAAGTTTCATAATCAGGGTTGAGTTGCGGCAGAAAATGAGCCGTCAAAGCATCTTTCGATAGTTGGTAAATGTCCTGGCCATCCGCAATGGTTAGCGAGTTGCAGATTCATAGCACATCGTCCCCCACATTCAATAATAGGTGTGATCACATTTTCCTGGAGGAGGTTACGTCTTTGCACTCCATTGCATCTCGAATTTTTGGAGCCATAGCTGCCACCGGGGGCCAACCGAAGATGGATCCGTGAACGGGTCAAATGGCTGAATCATTGTGGAGGAGCTGCTTTGTGGGCGAGCTGGCGGTGATGACATCGACAGACTCGCCGCGAGTCTAGAGGGCATGCCGGGCCTGGGGGTGGACGTGCCGGTCGCCATGATGGGGTGTCGTCATCTCTTGATGGTCCCTTTTGAGGCCGACCTATGAAGTGTTGGCGGATGGGGCCGCTGCCTCGGTCCAGGTGCCCGCTGCTGTGAACACATGTGCGCACTGCGTGTGCGGTAGGCTCACACGTCGAAGAGCGGTGCCAGTGGCCCGTGGATGCCCGTCGGTCTTGCGTTGCAGGAGGAATGAGATGGTAGGGCGCCGAGCACGTGTGCTGGGTCCCGTTTCCTTTGTCACCAGTGTTATGTTCTGGCTCTGCGCGGAGGCAGAACGTTGGAGGCCTCTGAGGTAGGCCGCAGTGGCGCATCTACGGCCGGAGCGAAATGAAACACGCCACACATTGTTAGAGTCTATGCCCGGAACTGCCTCCCTTGCGCGGGGGCGGGCCTTTTATTCAGACGCCCTGCGTCACCGCGTTGCGGGGCACAGGGCGGATATAACATCCACATTTTGTTGTAGTCACATGTGGATTTGTATACCAAGCCTGCTGCAATTCTTCTTAATGTACATGCCGCTTACTCTTTCCGGTGAGTTTCTTGACTGAAAACTCATATTGTTCTGATTACTTACCAGTAATCTATGATACTCCTAGTCCTGCTCTTCCTCTTCACAGCACTTACTCATGAGGCACCGGTCTCCATGCCAGGAACCCCTTTTCTATTTTTTTTATTTTTCCATTTTCCCCTTGCCCCTCCTCTATACAAGGGAGTATAATACAGTGTGCACCCCAGCAAGCCCCAGTTATTTCCAACATACTTCCAGGCTGCCGAGGCCCGTTCCAGTCCCCCAAAAATAGGGGGAGAGAGACTGGACATAAGTACTGTGATGGGGAAGAGCAAAACTAGGAGAAATGAAGATTACTGGTAACTAATCAGAGCATTACCTCAACATACCTCTTCCAGTACTTACTCATGAGGCATACAAAAGCTCCAAGGAATGAGACGAGAAAGCAGCCACCAGCCACAAGGAATGCTGAGCGTACGCGGCACCACCACTGTTATTTCAAGACCAACACAATAAAGAAAAAAAACAGCATCAGGAAGTGCAAGTACTTAGGACCCCCCTGCCAAATGCAGTAGCCCCATCTGTATGTAGATTCAGGCGTTAGTGTCGTGTGAACTTGTTCGGATTTGCCCATGTGGCTGCCCTACAAATGTCCTGCAAGTCCACCCCACAAGCCTCTGCCAGGAAGCTGACATCCCCCTTGAAGATAGGCCTTGAACCCCCGATGGAAGGGGCTGACCTGGACCCACATAGGCCAACTTAATCACCTCCATGATCCACCAACTGATGAAAGGAACCATAGCCTTTCTCCCCAGATGTGCAGCCCCAAAGGTAACAAAGACTGTGTGACCGATGAGAAGAAGCCATGCGGTCCAAATACACAAGGACCGCTCTACACACATCCAGAGTATCCCACTGAGCATCCAAAAAAGAGCTTGTGATGGAAAGAAAGAAGGCAGGACAACCTCCTGTGCCAAATGAAACTTGGAGACCAACCTAGGCGAAAAGCAGGATCACAACGTAGGTACAAGGCATCAGACAACCTTCAGATAGGGAGCCCTACACAATAGATGCCCAATCTCCCAAACGTCTAGCCGAAGTGATGACCGTGAACACAGCCTTTAGAGTAACAAACTTCAGGGAAACATCCGACAAAGGTTCAAAAGGAGCACCCTGCAGGGCCCTCAGAACCAAACCTCACAAGGCCAGGAATTAGAAAACCCCTTCAATAGCATGGACACCAGGCGCTCATGCTCAGCCACCACCTCCCAAGGCTCCCGCAACGCCCTGATCACTGCCCACCGGGAACGCAGGGTAGACACAGCAAGACCCAGATCAAACCCTTCAGACAGAAACTGCAGTACAGCTGGAGTAGGACACTGCAAGACCGACAAACCCAAATACTCGAACCATTTGGAAAACATGCCGTAGTGCCAATCATATGCCTTCAAAGTGGCAGGCTTCCGAGCACCCTGTACCCTCTGCCCCAAGTATGCAGATAGCCCTATCCGCTGCAGGCCTTCCCTTTCAGATTCCAGGCCCCCACCCGAGGCACTCTGACTGCCGACTCCCCTGGCTCCAGAACTAGCAGACACAGGAGGGACGGAATCGGAAACACTGGACAACCCCCATCTCCAACACCAATGGGAACCACGACCTCCTCGGCCAAAACGGAGCCAGGTGAATCACCTTCTCTGCAGAATCCCTGATTTTCACCACCACCTTCGGAACCAACAGGAGAGGAGGGAATGCATATAACAAACTCAGAGGCCAGGGGATATTCAATGCATCCATGCTCCATCTTGGCATTGTGGGGAGAGGCCCACAGGAAATCTCTGTCACAGCGCACAGCCATGAACCTGTTTGTTCCCCTTAGAATGAGTGGTAAATACAACCCTTCGCTTATGTTCTGTCATGTTTTGCCATGTCGTGATATGATATGATAAGGCATTTGTAACGTGCCTATACACAAGTGTTTCAAGTATTGATACACATGTATTCACTCTCTCTCTCCCTATATCTCTGGGTATGTTTTGGATTTGTCTGTAACTAAGTAGATAAATGTGCTGCAGATATTTTCATGCCTGCCGGGCGCATTCAGCGTGTCTGTCTACAGCCTGCCTGTTTTGCTTCTATGCGCTGTTTGCTGGCTTCAATATAGAGTTTAAATTAAGTTCCCGCGAGTGCCAATTAGTGCCGCAGGCTACCCTGTGTGTACATTTATTTATTTTTGCTATCTGCTGAGAGATCTCTTGCATTACAAGTCAGTGTACAGCTCATGGCATTCGAATCGAGAAACATATCGGTGTCCCATATTGTAGCAGAATAGTGGCCCTGCATTCGCAGAGGCACTGGCAGCCCACGGTCCCCTCTTCCCTGTATCAGTGCTGCACAATCCAGATGCGGAAAAAAGCTGACTGGTCAAAGATCGCCACGTGCAAAAAAAGCCAGTCAGAATCTCCCTTTGACAACGTGTCTAGATTAATTGACTGTTTCACTAAATACTTTGGTATTGCAAATGCTGGGGGCCAAGCTAAACATGCATTAGTGCCTCATTTTGTGAATGGTCTCCTTCCTGACATTTCAAACAATATTCAGAATGTTCAAATTGGTTGGCAGGCTGAATCTATTGAAAATGCACAGCTAGCAATGCAATGTTTCTATGACAAACTCAAACAACAGGAGCAAGATGGGGCTACCTACCTCATGGCTTTGCAAATACAGCATGCTCAACAAAAGACTGCCTCTGGGGGCTGGGGATGCCCGGGTACCTCATGCCAGCCTTATGTCCAACAGAATCCTCTGCAACCTTTTCACCAGCATCATCAGCCACAACAGACTTTGCACACCCATTTTTGCCTACCCATCAACCCCTCCCAGGGCAACCTTTTTGCAGATATTGTAAGCAGACGGGCTATCTCATCCAGCAATGTCCTACCAAATCTTCCAGACTACGGCAAAATGGTCCCACTACTCCTTGCAATGATTTAATTCCTCCTAACAGTTCTAACCTCTACCCTACATGCACACTACCTGCCCCTCCTCCTCCCCCTGCCAGGGACTACCAGGACATTCAGATGTCCTATGGTCCACAATGGCATTGCCAGAGGGACCCTGCCATGCTGTCTGCTGCTTTTCTACCACTGCACTGGTCTGGTCCCTATCTGAGATGTGGCATCCAATCAAGGAGAGCAAACTGTTTGATTGACGCTGGTGCCAGACGCTCCACGGTGCAAGCAGCTGAATTTCAAAATGTGGATGTCTCAAAGGAAATTGTCAATGCTGATGGCATATCTGGCACCACTATCACACACCCAGTATCAAATGAGTTGTCTGTTTCTATTGGTCCCATCACTGAACACCATGCCTTTCTGTTAAGCTCTTGTTCACCTGAAAATCTCTAAGATATTAATCAGCTATGCAAGATGCATGGTACCATTTATTGTTCTTCTGGTGGTATTCAGCTAGAGACAGTACTACCTTCACATCCGGTTGTCCCGGACCCCCTACCATTCTCTCCTGTATCCCGCCCCATGCCCAATTTTTCCCTTACATTGATCTTGCCTCTGCCTCTTCTCTGTCCCCATCCACCAGGACTCAGTATCTCTTTGCATTCACTTAAAAGGGATGTCAGATCCTGTACAGGTCCCTTCCAATGTGCTTTATTGCCTCCTCATATCTCTTCTCCCAGATTCTGCAGGACTACCTCCAGGATGGCACCTTCCTGGGTTCTCCACTATGATCCAATACATGGTTGATCTACCTTTAGCATCACCTTCCTTTCCGGTCTCCCTCTGAAGTGTTCCGCACTGCCCTGGCAGCAAAAGGTCACAAAGTGAACAAAGCAAAATTGCAGCACTGCCTACCTACAGTTTGCTACCTAGGACATGACATTTCCAACGGCGCTAGGCACCTTGCCCCCTCTCGAGTGTCCTGCATCTTACAATGTCCCATGCCTGCCACAAACAGGCAGTTGGACTCCTTTTTAAGATGAGAACTTGTTGTCACCCCTGGATCCTTGATTATTCCTCTACTGTAGCACCTATGCAGAAGATACTACATAACTCCCAGCCTGACAAACTCACATGGTCTCCTGACTCTTCCACAGCATTTGCCAAGATCAAGACTGCACTCTCCATTGCTCCCGCTCTCACCCTTCCTGACTACTCTAATTCATTCACCCTGTTCTGTGATGAGAAAGAGTGGTATGCCTTAGGCATACTCACACAGAAGCACTGGGACCTACAACGCCCCGTAGCCTATTTTAGCTAACAGCTAGACCCTGTATACTCTGCCTTTCTCAAAGTCTGCCCTTCTCCTTCCAAAATCTGACATCGCCCTAGCACACCACATAAACGTAGCAGTACCACACTCTATATTAGCACTACTCCTCAGGGGTAAAACACAACACCTATCTGCTGCACGCCTCACCAAATATGAAAAACCGCTAATCTCTGCCACCAACATCACTCTCATCATATGCGCTCCACTCAATCCTGCCTCCCCCTCCTGCCTACACCTGAGGATGAGGATGGTCACCTGCATGATTGCCTTGCAGCGGTTGAAGCTGTATCATCACCAAGAACAGACCTCAAGGATATCCCCCTCACCAATGCAGACCTCAATCTCTTTGTTGTCAGGTTTTGTTTTTAGAGATTAAACAGAGATTTTACAGCCAGGTTTTACCATTGGCACCTCCTTTGAAGTATTAGAATCTTTCTAGCTCCCATCAGTATGTTCAGCACTGATTCGCATTAGACTTTTGGTATATCACACATGGGACACTCTGGAAACAGAGAGGTTACCTAAATGGACAAGGTACTCCCATCCTCAATGCACCCTATGTTGATGCCAAGTTTATTGCGATTCTAGTACCTACCAAGTTGGCCATTGTGAAGTGTATGGTCTGCACTCAACTTTCTAACAGCACCCTCCATGGCCCTCAGGCTCCTGTTTATGTGCCGCTGTTTTTCTTATTCGCTGCATTGTGTCATGCTGTGCTAGTGAGGTGTCTCACTTGCCCACCGAAGTCACACTGCTGCCACTTCAAATAGAGACATCTCAAATTACAGAGGATGCCTCAAAAGGCAACTCCAATGAACAGGAAATAATAGATATGTTGGGTCAAATTTCCAACACTAATTGTGATGAATTTTTGAATTAGTACATTTTAGGCTTACAATCTCTGTATCTAGGAACAACATCCTTTCAGTAGCAATCCCTGTGCCGCTGGACCCTATCCTTATGTCACCCATATAGCTGGGTATATTTAGGATTATGCACCAATCCTGCTCACTGTGGTCTATGCCCTGTTCAGGGATGACCAAACTGGGGGTTGATGTGGCAGGATTGCTATGCTATGTTATGCAGGATTGCTTTGTTATGCAGGATTTCTATGCTATGTTATGCGATACTACGTTAGGCTCTCTCTCATATATTTAGGCCTCAGATCCTCCCTCTGCTTCCCTCTGCATGCAGCACCCCGGACAGGCTCAAACCCCTCCTAGGGCAGAGGACACATTAGACCTTCTCTTTGGTTTATTCTCTACAAGTTTAGCATTAGCCCCATATATGGGAGATAACATCAGGGTTTCTGTGAATGCAGCGTATCCATAATAGAACACAATGTCCATGCAGGGCTGCCTCACAAGGTCCCAAGTGAGATCTTGACAGTTGTTGCCAAATGTCTGCAATATCAGGTCAAGTAAGGCCCCCCTGTTGTGAAAGTACTATATCATATTACTGCTTGCCTATGATAAGCTATGTAACTGGCAATCTACGGGTGTGACCCTAAAGAGCTCTGTGTTTTTCTGACTGCCTGAACACTTGTCCTGCTGTGTTCCCTGATGATCACCTGATCACTCTTTATGCTGTGTATTTGCTATATCATACATGAATCTTGGTTTACCACCAGTATGTGTCTGATCATCTCATTTGCTGAAACATGAGGCCAACTCAAAACATGTATCATTGAAGACCACCAGGAGGCGCGGGTGGCATCAGCAGCCTGAAAGGTCGCTCAGCGTGAAGCAGAGATTAATGAGATTATTTAGGGCCTTTTTTCGATCCTTCAGGCAAGCAAAAACTGCGTTTTGGATGTCAGAATCATGTGCGACTCAAACAGACCCCCAACATCGAAGATTGAAGCGGAGACGTGCCCATCCCCCCAGGGAGAGGCCAGAAAATGGTGGGCAGCCGTTAAAAGTTTTGACTGGATACAACCCCGAAGATAGGATCGGGAAGGGCCAGAAGCACTCGTGATCCGAGAGGAGGAGCAGTGGACATTCCGCCGGGTGTTGCGCCCGGCTAGGTGGCCCCGATAGTGGCCATCATCACTTGTTGCCCGCTGGACCTTCCGGGCCTGCCACGCCACGATCCAGACCCCGCCAGTGTGGACCAGCCCCGGGAGGACCCCCCAGCATGCCCGCAACTCGGCTCTACTCTCCGCTCTCCGCTCAGCCCAGCATCGGATCCTGTGTGACTGGGGACCGTGCCGGGGAGGCTACAGCCTGTGACAAACATCGCCGAGACTGCATGTAGCACCCTCCTCGACCCCCTACCACCGAAAGATTGTGCATGGGTGCTGTGTGAATATATCCCCCTCGTGGTGGTAAAAAACCCAAAGAAAATCAGAGCTCAATTCATCAAGAAACAGGCTGAAGAACCACTGCACTCCTCACGCGGCCTGACGTGACGGACAGTATTGAAAGTAAAAGTACAGCACCGCCCGTAAGGGCGGAGGAGGGCCCCACCATGAACCCTGAAGGCTGCGGGAGAAATCAGCGCCAGCCGAAGACGCCAGGGGCCGAGGTAACGATCTCTGGCAGAATTCTGGCCCTTAAATTCGGCACCGCAACCCCTGTTACAGTGCGGGAAGGAACACGGGAAGCAAGCGAATACACCTGCATTACGACGCCCCTGCGGAACATCAACAGTGATCCGAAACATCCCAACGGGCCCTGCGAGCTCCTGCTCAGACCCCCCTCTCTTTCATTTGCACTGCCCCAGACACAAGCCTGCGGTAAGTGACTCAGCAGTGAGGAGACGCGCACCGGCGCAGCTCATCGGTTTGGTGCAGACCCAGATCACTGGGTTTCTCGCACCCTCGTTTATATCACCCTTTACTACAGGGCAGAGGGCAAACAGGAAAGGAGCCGATCTGCGCATTGAGGCCCGTTCTGAAACGCAGAGAGGTTCGGGCACTGAGAGATTGCCCTGGGCTATCGCCCACGTAAGCCTCCACACTGAATAATACATTTTCACACGACCCTCGACTAATTACATACTGTTAGATCCTGGAGCACAACATTACAAACGCTCCAAACAACGGAGAAAACTCTGCCCGTGCCACGCTTTGATCCTCTCCCACACTCTTGACTACATCAACGCTCAACACGCTTAAAGAGCTTTCCAGTTTTTTGCTTACTAAAGATAGAACAGGCATCACACCCTCAGCCCTAGCCCCCCAAATATTTGCAGCCCGCCACACTGCAAAAGTGGAAGGGTTGCTGGGCTGGTTCGCACCATGCTCCTCTCCCAAAGAGGACCGCACACAGGAATACCACTCTTGTGTCAACATCCGCAATACAGATACTCCACGAACGCCATAGCTGGGGAGCAGGAGTAGTGGGCTCGCCCCCACCGCCCACCTAGTCTGGTCATATGGCGACCTACTGATCGTCCAGAGAAAATCAACAGTACTAAATATCAGGCGGACTGCCTGCACAGCCCCCTGGGGCCCTCAACATTAGGTCACAGGGGCACCATCAATACATCCAGTTCTCCAGAAAAAATCCCCCAGCACTACAACCGCTGCCACCTCCTCCAACTCCCCCAGCTTAGCTGGATTACTCGCCGCACAGCTGCAACGAATATCGGATGCGGCACGTCCCTAGTGCCAGATGCGTGACCAACATCTTGGAGGTGAGAGCCCTCCAGTCGTTCCCCGATACGTGGGGGGCCACAATACACTCGATCACTGCAGGTCCTGTTTGATCTAGCTAATGCAGCCAATTCTACCGCCATTTGCATAACATCTTGCCAATTAAACCCAGCTCCTCAAGAGGGAATACAGTCATACGAACTACATAGAACTGCTGAACGCAGGGGTGGAATCCTGTGACCCCCCCTCTGGTTCGCTGTGATCCTGACCTGGGCGGGGTGGCTGAGCCCCCACCTAGGTTTCTGAAAACCCACTACCTGCGGCCCCCTGCCTGTCACAACACCATCTCTCCTTTACACTGCTGCATGCCAGGCCGAATCTGCAAGTGCATCGGATGCACCTTCATCATCACTACATCCAGTAACTGTATGCAAGCCTGATTATCTCTACCCCATTATTTGTGCTGTTGGGTGTCCTGACCCATGTTTGAGCTATCATGCTGCAACATTTGGTGCTGTGGGCTTAGAAAATCCAAGATGGCCAAAAAGCCCACATGTACGCCAGAATAGGAAAACTGTGCAGTACTGGCATGGAAAACCTCATGATGGCCAGAACTTCCCAGAAAATGCACAGGGAAATGCATGAAGAATAGGCTGCCACCCATTTTTGCCTAGGTTGTGAGCACAGGAGGGCACTGCCTAAAACCACCATTGGGCTACCCACACAGTAGCCTGAAACCATTGGGAATGGCAATGCTGATTGCCAAAAGCAACCTAGAACTGTGGGGAATTCATTTTCTTAAATCCCAAAAATGGTTGCATTACCAGTACTCACCACTATCAGAAAGCCGGCGTTTTAAAACCACCAGACTTTTGTGTAAAACTGAACAAATGAAACAAAACCAGACCAAGGAAAGACTTGCTAAGAGGTGGATACAATGTAAAACTATACTCTGAAATGACTTGAAGGAAGTAATTATTTAATGTGTATGTAAAAATCGTAATAGACTTATACTGGGGGACAAAAAGTGACATTTAGCTGAAACCTGGCTTAATGAAACTGAATTCTGCCTGACATCTACCCCCACAGGAGTTAAAACCTGCTCAGCCACTCTTCCCCTTGCCAAAAGGAGTTGTCACCTCTCTGATTAGATTAGGGGTGGAGCAGCTACAGGGAGTTGAACAAAGGCCTGTCCTGGGCCCAGGCAGATGGTTTATTGGGGGGATCGTAAATGGCTTCCTTTTGAACAAAGCCCTTCCTTGACTCAGGCAGAAGTTATATTGGGGGCGTCGTAAAAGTGGCTTCCTCTTGGCAGAAACGGGGAGGGGCAGACCCCTCTGAGGACAGGCTGAGCTTAAAGAAAGTGGATAGACTGGTTTCTCCACCATGTGACCTGGGAAGACACACCCCTGTTGGCCAGAATATGATTTTAAGAAAGATGTATAACTCATGGTGCGGACTTGTCAAAATTATCTAAATGATACCATAATTCTTGTGATTTTTCTGCCCACATTTTAAGAGGTTTTAGGACCCGGTGGTATGATCTGGGGGGTTGCTAGCGGAAAATAGGGTTTCACTCCAAATGTCTGCATGTTAAAAATCTGACACTTCATCAATTAATGTCCATACTCCTTGCGCACATGTGTGTAAATTTGGGTAAATGTCCGATATTGCAAAACCAGTTAAAAAGTGCAAAATGTTGCCATTTCTGAATGCAAGCCCCCAGGAAGAGCAGAGTTTGAACAGAGTATACCTCATGTGATATGTGATGGGTGCATGTAATTTAAACAACTGTGTATCTGTGCAATATGAATTTGAATCAAATATAGATTTGTGGGCAAACTGACCAGGGGAGGATCCTCTGACCCATAAAACCTATAGCATCACTCTGACTCACATTTCCTTCCCCCAATCATGGGAGAGGGGAGAATTGGGCCAATGACAAGTAGAGAGGGGCAGGCTTAGCTAGGCCCAGGCACACACCCATTTTCAAAACACATAAAAAGAGACTGCTGGGACAGGTAGAGACATTCAATTCCATTTGCTGCGGAGCATGCTGACCGATGACTTCACATCCAGAGATCCTACACTTAGACTTCCAAGCTAAACAGAGACTACAGAACTTTGAACCAAGAAGGCCCACTGCAAGCAAAAGTATTTGTCAGCAGGCCCAAAATCATTTGCAGACTATTCACAGCCGGGCTGAGCTGTTGATTCTGGCCTGAAACCCTGCGCCAGAAAGATCCAGAAGCAGTGCTGTACCCAAAGAAAGCAGAGCAGTATCCAGAACCAGAGGCCAGAGATCCAGTGACCCAGACCGCTGTTAGCAGAACCAGAGAGCTGACCCAGATCACTGTGAAGTGCCGAGACCAGAACCGGAGTCCAGTCCAAAACCTGACCAGATCCGTGGCGAGGCCTATTTCAAAAATATATTGTGAGTACCTAGCAGAACTGTGCAGAACCAATCTCTTAGTTAAAATAATCTAATCCAAACTATTTTAATCTAACCAGAACTGCCTCCTAGAAGTTGTCACTCGTCATTTTGTAAAGCTGCACCACTGTCACTTGTCAATTCTGAAGCTGCAAGCTGTCACCTGTCATTTTGAGTTTACTTTAAATCCGAAAAACTACCTTTATTTAATCGTCCGTATCTCTGGAACCGTTTGGGCTAGGAACTTGGTTTTTACCGCGATTTGCGATTTGATTAAAAATCCAGCCACGTGTAACCATCAGCAGTCATTTCTTTCCTTGCTAAAAATTTGTTTGCCTCTTAATCACCATCTCTGAATCATTGCTAAAGTGAGCCTGCACTCATCCCTAGTATCTCTCACTCACCCTGAACCTCCTGAAGGGAATTAAAAGCATTTTCAGCATATTTCTCACTTCATTGCCACCACATTCAAAGCACTTGGGCCTGTGTTTTAAAACTCATACCGGTTTTCTCTAAGCTTGCTGGGGGGGAACTGAATTTCGTATTGTATTTGATTGCATTCCTGAGAACTGTGTGCTCCTCTTTCCATCTACTTCCATGTCTTACATTGCATAGGGGAGGGGGGTGAATCGCCACCAGGGGAAAAGTGAACATATGATATCTTGTGAAACCATATTAGTTAGTTCTGTACTGCATTTTCATTCAACATTGCATCCATTTGAAATCATAAAAGTATTTTTGCTACTTGATCCATCCTATACTAACTCCTCATTGATTGTAAAGAAGTGTGCTAGTGCCAGATTACCCATTGTTGATCAACATCATATGTCTAAGTGTACTATCAGATATTAATTTATTATAAAGTGTGATATATATATATTGTTTAAATTCTCAAATAAACCTTTTAAACTTGCAAAACAGAACTACTTCTTGGCTCAGTGGGGTCAGGGGGATTCCAAGAGAGGGGTGTTATATAGGGGTAGTCATCCAGAACTCATGAACTGGACATAAAGATATATCAATAAGGGTTTCCATTCAGTATCCCAGACTAGGCATTGACTTAGCTGTAGTGTTGAATTGAATCCTCTTACAAAGTGGGGGCGGCCCGGAACCGGAACCAGGGGAACCCACCATGGCTCTGATCTCCAGTTGCCAACTTTTTCTTTCAGATTCCCAAGACTCTCCACATAATTCTGCCAAAATCTCTTCTCTAGCAATGTCCAAAACCAGAAAGTTAGCCCACCAGTTGTCCAAAAATGTGCATTATCTGTGCCCCCTTGAGGAGAAGGAGGGAAGATACTATGCCCCGGTACAAGTACAGGGGCAGGGTACAATTTTGGCACTGGTGGACACTGGATCACAAGCTACCCTTCTGTCCAAAACGGCCTTTGAGGAACTAAATGCAGGAAGGGGGAGAATTAGCGTATTCCTCTCACCTCTCTTCCTGGACAACTGCAGAACTTTGACGGGAAGGAAATTCCTGTCGAGGGGACTGCAGACTTGGACATTTGAATTGGGTGACACAAGGTGAAACACCCGGTCATAGTGGTGACTCCAGAGGGCACCCCTTGTTTACTAGGGAATGACCTCCTGAGAAGGTTGTCACCCCTAATAGATTGTGTAAACAAGGTCCTCTGGACCCAGACTAGCCGACCAATAAAATTAAAACAGAGTGTCAACCATGTTAGTTTAAACGGCACCTGCCACATGGTTGAACAAAAATCTGACCAAGTAGAATTTCACTTCCAGAACAACCAAACTCCAGACGTGACAGTAATAGCAGTAGGACAACAGACTGGTGATGGGGGGTCCTCTCTATTTCTGAAAATCAACCTTCCTTCCAGTTTAAGGTGGTATTCCACACTGGAAGGAAACACCCTGAAATTCTTTACTAATCCACAATCAGAAACTCCCACTCCTATCGTCCAGAAAGATGTGAAATCAGCTCAGAGCCTGGCTGATATTCAGAAAATTGGAGAGCAGTTGTTCATCCCTGTCCAGTTAAATGATGGGAAGGACTCTGTTCTCGCTCGAGTGTGTGTGAAAAACGGTAAGAGCTTCATCAGCGAAGCCATGTTCCGCCAACTCCCAAAAGCTCCAGCCATTCCCACATTCAAACTGATAGACAAATGGGAAATGGACCTGGAAGCACCTAATTCCAAACATCTCCTGCCAAGCAGGTGTATGCTCAAAATCTCCATTGGCAACAAGAGCATAGTCCATAATTGTTGGGTCGTGCGAGACGTCACTGCCGCCTTTTACTTAGGCAGTGACATTCTCAATCGCTTTGCCATTAGTTTGGACCTAATAAACTTCAAAGCTTGGTCCCGATTAGCGGATAATCCCATGGGCTTTGATGATTCAGAAAAAGCATTAAGGTCAGCTCAATTGCTACCTTATGCAATTGAAATTCAGATCAAAGAGGAAGTCACCATCCCAGAAAGGACCCGACAATTCTCCCTGGAAGTGAAAGTTAAAAGAGGACAAAAATTGCAAAACCCTGATGCTTATATTCATCTAAATGCTTCTCTCCAACAGCAAGGGTTGGGGGTAAACCCAACTCCATTAGTCAACATAGAACATGACACCAGTTCAATAGAGGTGGATAACAGCGACTTAAAGAGTATGACTCTAGCCGCAGGCACCATTATTGGAATGGCGGTTGATGAGCGACATTTCTCCATTGATCTAGGAAATGAACTGTTAGGACCAATCCCCAAGGACTGTTTTGACAGTGACAGTGATGACAATACAACACCAGACAGGATTTTCACCCGGCATGGGGGGAACTTCCTGGTGTACACTTCTTGCCCTTATGGTAAGGAAGATGTGACTTGTGACTTCAGGAGGGATGAGGTGATTTTCCAGGTCCATGAGGGTTGCCTTTCCCACCTGAGGCCTCCAGTCCAAATCAGTACTCTGACCAGGGACTTCTCCACCCAGCTGGAGGAGGCCGCTGAGATAGCCAAACCAGAAGTCTTTCCAGGCTTCAGGCAGATGGTGGAAGAGAGGGTCAACCTAGCTGATGCCTGTGTGACTCTGGAACAGAAGCAAAAGTTGAAACAAGTTTTCTTGGATTTCCAAGATCTCTTTGCGGTAGACTCATTTGACTGTGGTCGCACCGACATCCACACCACAACAATTCCCACGGACCCTGAAATGACTCCAGTGTTTGTGAAGCAATATCGTTTGCCTCTCGCATCCATGGAGTCCCTTACTGAAATAATTAAGAACCTTGAGTCCCAGGGAATAATTTGTCCAATACACAGCACCTTCAATAATCCGGTGCTGGGAATATTGAAGCCAAACGGCCAGTGGAGACTCTGCACCGACCTCAGGGAGCTCAACAAACGGGTCCATACTTCCCGATGGCCTCTACCCTACATTGACCAAGGGCTGGCCCAGATTCAGGGGTCACAGGTATTCACAGCAATAGACCTAACCAATGGATACTGAACCGTGCCTGTCAGTAGGGAGGACCAATACAAACTGGCTTTTACCTTTGGGGGCCAGCAGTACGCATGGACCCGGACTCCCTTCGGATACCTCAACTCCGGCAATGAATTCAACATTTTCCTACATAAGGCAATGCCCGACCTGGGTGCGAGGGGTAACCTGGCTTATGTAGATGATGTCCTCATCAAAAGTTCATCTGTGGAGGAACACATAGCAGAGATCCGTTATGTTCTGACACAGTTGAGGGCCGCCGGAGCAAAACTTTCCTTTCAGAAAGCACAGTGGTGTAGAACCCGTGTTAATTTCTTGGGGCATGAGATTACTCCTCAGGGTCTCTGTCCCCAAGAAAAGAAAGTGGAAGCACTCCAGAAACTGAAAGACCCCACAACTCTGCGGGAACTAAGGAGCCTCCTTGGACTGACTAATTACAGCAGAAAGTTCATTGAGGGCTACGCAGAGATCACTAGAACCCTGATTCATCTCCTGAAAGGGGGGGTCAAGTGGGAATGGGGTCCAGAACAATCCGAGGCAGTAAGACAACTCAAAAGAAGCCTCTCACAAGCGCCTTGCCTAGCTTACCCTGTCAGAAACAAGGAGTTCTTCCTGGAGACGGGGTTCTCTAATACGTGCTTGACGGCAGTATTATACCAAAAGCATGACAAGGTCAATAAAGTAATCTCCTATGCGAGCAAAACTTTATCCTCTGTGGAGGAAAAATTCCACGATTGTGAGAAGGCACTCCTGGCAACGGTGTGGGCATTGAAGAATTACCGCCCGTTTATCCATGGGGAACACATCATAGTGGAGACTCCACACTAGCCTCTGCAATATCTAAAAAAAAGTGACAGAATCCGGGCTGGAAATGTGAGTAATTCCCAAATTACTTCCTGGATTCTGTCAATGCAAGGCTTTCCTGTGGAGGTCAGATATGGCCAAAACAAGAAGAGTCCCCTCGCGCAAGGTCTGGCTGACTTGCATGATTGTGCCAGAGAAAACTGTCTTGAGGACGAAAGTCTAAAAATCAAGGACAACACGGAGGCATACCTTAATTCCCCACACAAAGTCTTTGAAGAGGACAAGTGTGAGGGAATGCCCACTGTCTATGTGGATGGATGCTCGTACCATGTTGACAACAACGGGGAGAAAGAACTAGTGGCCGGCTTAGGGAATGCCTGGGTGAAGGAGTTCCCAGAACCCTCCGCTGGATACAAAATTGGTCCCCGAAGTAGTCAGGTGGCAGAATTGATGGCTGTGCATCAGGCCATCCTCACTGCTGTCCAGCATCAACTCCACGAACTGGTCATAATCACAGATTCGGATTATGTACGGAACGGGTTCGTGGAGCACCTGGTCAACTGGAAAACCAGAGACATGTTATGCGCTAATAACAAACCCCTGAAACATGGCAAGTTAATCCAAAACATTGATGATCTGGTCACATCGAATGGGATGACCATCTACTGGAAAAAGATCAAGGGTCATTCCAAAGTAGAGGGACCAGATAAAACTGGAAATGACTTAGCTGATCAGCTGGCCAAAACCGGTGCCATCCAAGAGGATCTAATAGAAATAGAGTCCCTGTTGGGGGAAATCCAGGTCACTGCTATCACTAGGTCCCAGACAAATGCTCACAATGATCTTTCAACTGCCCAATGGAGCAAGGAGACCCCTGATGCTGATTTGATTACAGCTCAGAAGGGGGATCCAATTATTGGTAAGTTTTACCAACACCTTGAGGACCCTGAGAACTTTCCACTGACGGATACCGATTACATTGGGAAAGAGGACCTAAGAGTGTTGATGAAATACCCAAAAATGTTCCGAATCGAAGACGGTTTGCTGGTAAGGAAATCCAAAGCTGGCCACGATCAGTGGGTGGTTCCTACCTCATTCCGTCCGAAGCCTGATGTTAAGTCACGCCCATGATGCGGCCACCGCCGGTCATAGGGGGTTTCACACAACACTGGAAATCTTAAGAGAGGTTGCATACTGGCCACACATTTTCCAGGACCTCGACCAATACTTGAAGGGGTGTCTTGTGTGTGCACAATTTCAGCCATCATCCCTCACACACCGTGCGCCTCTCCAAAAGAGGGGGATGACACTGCCATGGTCAGATTTGCAAATCGACTTTGTAGGCCCTGTGATTCGCTCGTCTAGAGGAAACAAGTACATGTTGACCATTACATGCTTGTTCACCAAGTGGGTGGAATGTCTCCCGGCACCAAACTGCAAGGCAGAAACAGCAGCTGCCCTGATGATTAACCACATCTTTTCCCGTTTTGGTCTACCTCAAAGGATTGAGTCAGACAGAGGTAGCCACTTCACCAGGGAAGTAATGACAAAGATGTGGGAGATACTGGGGGTCAAAAGAAAGCTACATATTGCTTAGCAGCCAGCTTCTTCTGGGGCAGTAGAGAGATATAACCGAATCATTGTGAGCATATTAAAGAAGTTTGTGGCAGATTCTGGGCCAAGTTGGGATATCCGATTACCTCTGGTCCTAATGGCCATCAGATCTACCCCTTCATCTGCAACCAAAATGTCACCATTTGAGTTGATGACTGGACGCAAGATGGTGCTTCCCGAGCATTTGCTCTACAGAACCCAAGAGCAAACGTTGATAAATGCCTCCACAACTCATGAGTATGTGGAGAATTTAAGGAAACACATTCAGCATGCTTTTGCCTATGCTCAGCGGAATCTAGAAAGATCAGTCGAGAGCATGAAGACCCACTATGATTTAAAAACGACCCGAAAGGAATATAAGGTGGGTGATCGGGCCTATCTATACAATTTCCAAAGGAACCAGGCCAAACAGCGAAAATTCTTGCCTACATGGAAGGGACCCTTTGAGATTATAGACAAGATCTCCCCTGTGTCCTACAAGATCTGCATCCCCAAAGGTGGTTTGGCAGAGGGGGAAGACAAGTGGGTCCACATAAACCAGTTGAAGTGTTGCCATCCCAGGCACACTTTGCAGCAACTGGAGGAGTCCTCTGTAATCCCAGAGGGTACCGCTCCAGAGTAATTCAATTCCAACCCTAAAATATCCTACATATAACTTATCAAATTCTGTGTTTCTCAAGTTTATGTGTTCCTGTCGCTTAATTTAAAAAAATGTGCATGTTCATATCTGTTGAGTTCTAAAATAGATATGCCACCCCACTATATCAATGGTGGGGGAGAAATGTCCATGAATAGGTATTGCCGCTTTTCCTTTGTCGTCCTAGGAGAAAGAAAACCTGGAGACTGGCCAGGGAGGACGATCCGGAGACCGGAAGCAGAGACCCAAGGGGCCTGGGGTACCGCCCAATATTCCCATCAGGACCGGCGAGGAGAACTGATCGATCAGTACCGGATGGAGGAAAAGATGCTGAACTGTGCCATTTGCAGAATTGGAAGAAGATTATGCGGACATACTAGTGCGTGGGTCATAACCTTCTGTGCACCCGACTCCCCATCGAATCAAATTCAAAGTGCAATCGCGTGGGGGGGCTTTGTTGGGTGTCCTGACCCACGTTTGAGCTATCATGCTGCAACATTTGGTGCTGTGGGCTTAGAAAATCCAAGATGGCCAAAAAGCCCACATGTACGCCAGAATAGGAAAACTGTGCAGTACTGGCATGGAAAACCTCATGATGGCCAGAACTTCCCAGAAAATGCACAGGGAAATGCATGAAGAATAGGCTGCCACCCATTTTTGCCTAGGTTGTGAGCACAGGAGGGCACTGCCTAAAACCACCATTGGGCTACCCACACAGTAGCCTGAAACCATTGGGAATGGCAATGCTGATTGCCAAAAGCAACCTAGAACTGTGGGTAATTCATTTTCTTAAATCCCAAAAATGATTGCATTACCAGTACTCACCACTATCAGAAAGCCGGCGTTTTAAAACCACCAGACTTTTGTGTAAAACTGAACAAATGAAACAAAACCAGACCCAGGAAAGACTTGCTAAGAGGTGGATACAATGTAAAACTATACTCTGAAATGACTTGAAGGAAGTAATTATTTAATGTGTATGTAAAAATCGTAATAGACTTAAACTGGGGGACAAAAAGTGACATTTAGCTGAAACCTGGCTTAATGAAACTGAATTCTGCCTGACATCTACCCCCACAGGAGTTAAAACCTGCTCAACCACTCTTCCCCTTGCCAAAAGGAGTTGTCACCTCTCTGATTAGATTAGGGGTGGAGCAGCTACAGGGAGTTGAACAAAGGCCTGTCCTGGGCCCAGGCAGATGGTTTATTGGGGGGATCGTAAATGGCTTCCTTTTGAACAAAGCCCTTCCTTGATTCAGGCAGAAGTTATATTGGGGGCATCGTAAAAGTGGCTTCCTCTTGGCAGAAACGGGGAGGGGCAGCCCCCCTCTGAGGACAGGCTGAGCTTAAAGAAAGTGGATAGACTGGTTTCTCCACCATGTGACCTGGAAAGGCACACCCCTGTTGGCCAGAATATGATTTTAAGAAAGATGTATAACTCATGGTGCGGACTTGTCAAAATTATCTAAATGATACCATAATTCTTGTGATTTTTCTGCCCACATTTTAAAAGGTTTTAGGACCCGGTGGTATGATCTGGGGGGTTGCTAGCGGAAAATAGGGTTTCACTCCAAATGTCTGCATGTTAAAAATCTGACACTCCATCAATTAATGTCCATACTCCTTGCGCACATGTGTGTAAATTTGGGTAAATGTCCGATATTGCAAAACCAGTTAAAAAGTGCAAAATGTTGCCATTTCTGAATGCAAGCCCCCAGGAAGAGCAGAGTTTGAACAGAGTATACCTCATGTGATATGTGATTGGTGCATGTAATTTTAAAGAACTGTGTATCTGTGCAATATGTATTTGAATCAAATATAGATTTGTGGGCAAACTGACCAGGGGAGGATCCTCTGACCCATAAAAACTACAGCATCACTCTGACTCACATTTCCTTCCCCCAATCATGGGAGAGGGGAGAATTGGGCCAATGACAAGTAGAGAGGGGCAGGCTTAGCTAGGCCCAGGCACACACCCATTTTCAAAACACATAAAAAGAGACTGCTGGGACAGGTAGAGACATTCAATTCCATTTGCTGCGGAGCGTGCTGACCGACGACTTCACATCCAGAGATCCTACACTTAGACTTCCAAGCTAAACAGAGACTACAGAACTTTGAACCAAGAAGGCCCACTGCAAGCAAAAGTATTTGTCAGCAGGCCCAAAATCATTTGCAGACTATTCACAGCCGGGCTGAGCTGTTGATTCTGGCCTGAAACCCTGCGCCAGAAAGATCCAGAAGCAGTGCTGTACCCAGAGAAAGCAGAGCAGTATCCAGAACCAGAGGCCAGAGATCCAGAGTGACCCAGACCGCTGTTAGCAGAACCAGAGAGCTGACCCAGATCACTGTGAAGTGCCGAGACCAGAACCGGAGTCCAGTCCAAAACCTGACCAGATCTGTGGCGAGGCCTATTTCAAAAATATATTGTGAGTACCTAGCAGAACTGTGCAGAACCAATCTCTTAGTTAAAATAATCTAATCCAAACTATTTTAATCTAACCAAAACTGCCTCCTAGAAGTTGTCACTTGTCATTGTGTAAAGCTGCACCACTGTCACTTGTCAATTCTGAAGCTGCAAGCTGTCACCTGTCATTTTGAGTTTACTTTAAATCCGAAAAACTACCTTTATTTAATCTTCCGTATCTCTGGAACCGTTTGGGAACGTGGTTTAACTTTCCTCTGAAAGCTTAGAATCTTACCTTTCCAACAAGTCTAGAACCGACTTCCTACTCCTTATACTTTTTCCGCAATCACGATTCACGCACTTGCGAATTTTACCGCGATTTGCGATTTGGTTAAAAATCCAGCCACGTGTAACCATCAGCAGTCATTTCTTTCCTTGCTAAAAATTCGTTTGCCTCTTAATCACCATCTCTGAATCATTGCTAAAGTGAGCCTGCACTCATCCCTAGTATCTCTCACTCACCCTGAACCTCCTAAAGGGAATTAAAAGCATTTTCAGCATATTTCTCACTTCATTGCCACCACATTCAAAGCACTTGGGCCTGTGTTTTAAAACTCATACTGGTTTTCTCTAAGCTTGCTGGGGGGGAACTGAATTTCGTATTGTATTTGATTGCATTCCTGAGAACTGTGTGCTCCTCTTTCCATCTACTTCCATGTCTTACATTGCATAGGGGAGGGGGGTGAATCGCCACCAGGGGAAAAGTGAACATATGATATCTTGTGAAACCATATTAGTTAGTTCTGTACATCATTTTCATTCAACATTGCATCCATTTGAAATTATAAAAGTATTTTTGCTACTTGATCCATCCTATACTAACTCCTCATTGATTGTAAAGAAGTGTGCTAGTGCCAGATTACCCATTGTTGATCAACATCATATGTCTAAGTGTACTATCAGATATTCATTTATTATAAAGTGTGATATATATATATTGTTTAAATTCTCAAATAAACCTTTTAAACTTGCAAAACAGAACTACTTCTTGGCTCAGTGGGGTGAGGGGGATTCCAAGAGAGGGGTGTTATATAGGGGTAGTCATCCTGAACTCATGAACTGGACATAAAGATATATCAATAAGGGTTTCCATTCAGTATCCCAGACTAGGCATTGACTTAGCTGTAGTGTTGAATTGAATCCTCTTACAGTGCAGATCATATCTGATCGTGTCCTGGGGCCTGATCGGGGGGCAGGGGTTGTGGGGCCCCCCGCTCCTCCCCCGATACGTGGGAGAACACAGTTCACTCGGCCATTGCAGCCCTGGTCTGGCATTATCAACGCAGCCATTTCTACCGCTACCAACACTACACTTCGCAGATCAGTCCCAGCTTGGTGTTTGGAGACACTATCATACCCAAAGACGGATCCACCCTCAGCAGAGACCCACGAGAACAAGTGTCAGGTGGCCCACGCGGAGCCTCAACAGTGAGAGAACCTGATGCCCGGGAACAAAGGGAAAAGCCTTGTCGGGGGGAAATTCTGCCGGGGTCGGCCGGGCCGTCCGCAGACCTCCGGGCAGGGAGGCCCCAACTCCTCCCGTATATCCCAGATGAGATAGAGTATGAGACACACACAAGGAGCAAGGTGACTCTGCTGTTTATTTATACAAAACGGCAGGGATGGGTCAAGGAGCGTACGCGTTCGTCCTGACACACACACAATCGTGGGGCTCGCAGGCCCTTTTTACTGCATTATGACGCGCTACTTGCGTCACTTCAAAAAGTAACAAAAAACCTATCGCCACTCTTAATTGGTTGCTCGAGTGGTAGGGTTAGTATAGTACACATATAGAGAATGATATTAGTGGACAAGGTGTAGTCAGGTGGTATATCTGGGTTGTCCCTACGATTAGATACATAAGAATTGTTACATGAAGACTCCTGAGGATTGGCTAATGTTACTGACGTCTGAGATAAGGGCCCCATGTTCTGATTGGTGCACCCGTGAGCTTCCCAGCCTGGGACCACCGTTGTTCCCAGCTCTCGGTGTACCTGTGATTGCAACAATGTTTCAATATGGGTACGTGCAGACAATGTGAGGATTTATTCATAGGTGGAAGGCTGACCGCTCCCACTGTAGCAGATGTCCATTGAGCCTTTCAAGTGTATTGGCCTGTGTCTCGTAGCGAGGGACCCAGACGCCTTTTTCTCCTGGGCTTTGGCATCTTGTCAGGTTCGGCTTGGTCACGTGGGGAGGGACCGTGAAAGAGGCAGAATTCTGCACAATTAATATTGCTTTTTCTACTGCGCATCTGGTTTAATTTGCCGGCGTGACTGTAACGTTGGTGCGCGGAGTGCGAGGTTGCAACATCGTGCCTTTGATGATTTGTTCTTGGAATGTGAGTTTGCAACATTACGACCTTGGCTGGTTGCTCCACTGGGTTCTTTCTGCAGGATCAGCAACCTGACTCGTGTTTTGTTAATGTCCACAGGAGCTCTTGGTTGAGGCCTACTTGGGCCTGGTGCATAATTAGTCCGTTTGGTGCATAGGTGCTTTTAGGTTATAATAGCATATATTCCCATGACCAGTATCGTGTTTCCATTATACCTCTATGGTGGTAATGGGTTTCAAGAGAAGCGTGAGCAAGCGTTATAAATGAGCTCATGATGCGTCTTGCGTTTCTGCATTCTGAAAGCCTATGTAAAAATAATAAAGATGCACGTCCGTGAATATGCCTGTCGCCTACGTCAGAGCACTGAGTATGTTCTTCGGGTAGATTGGTGTCGAAATGTTCAGTGTGTATATTTGTACAGAAGTGCTTCCCGTTGTCTAGGTCGTCATGGCATCTCTAACGACGTGTGGATTTTAGTCTAGCTGATCCGAACCGCAGGTGTCGGCATGGCCAGTGCGGGCTGATGGGCAGGCAGATGGACACATCCGTATGTTCCTATACCAGGGTACCTGGTCGTCTGGTAAATGGACAAACTCTTCTCGCGGCGGGTGTCTGGGCCGTGATCCTCTAGGCCAAGCGCGAGAGGTGAAGGACGGGAGCCTGGTCTTCCATTCTCCCACTTCAGTCCCCCCTCTGGTCGACTTGTCGACCACAAACATATCCTTCTCGTTATCTCCTCTTACCCTCCATATCTTAGTTATCCCTCCGAGATGTCCATAATGGTTTACATGATCTTCAAATGACCAATACATATATTCACATGTTCCTCCAGGAGTACAGTATACCCATCTTCCTATGTAGCTCCTGGGGTTCCTTGGGTTCTCGATCTTCACTGATGGTGGGTCTAGATGGTTGGTGATGATTTGGGTGCGCAACTTCTCCCTCTCTTGTATTATCACCCCTGTATGCTGGCCATCATCTGCTGGCATCAAGGGGTGCATTCCCACCATTTCCAGCATCTCGTCAGTCGTGCGTGCCTTCCGGGCCTTCCAAAATCTAATTATGATCAGAGTAGCTCCAGCCAAAATAGTACACCCCACTATTATTTTCAGTCCATCTGACAGCCAAGATGGCATCCATGACCATAATAGTGAAAACCAGCTCTTATCCTTGTCTACACCGTTACTTTCATCCATCATTTTGGAGTGCATCTGGGCCAATTGTGATACTGCTTCTGTCAGTGTACCATTGTCAGCATCGTTGGCAGGTATGAACGTGCAGCAAGATTGTCCTATCTTTGCACAAACTCCTCCTTCCATTGCTGTGAGAAGGTCCAATACATATCTGTTCTGGAGTGCTACCATCCTTACAGCTCGCAGCTCCTCTTTAATTGCGTTGAACCCATTTACTGTTGAATTGATGGTCATCATTAGTTCCCATCTGGTTATTTGGAGCCATTTTGCGTTTGCGTATGCCTGCAGTCCCGGATGTATTATTGAGGAGAAGAACATTGCTGCTCTGCTGAATAGTCTGTGTTCTGGCGGTATTGATGTTAGTTCCGTTTCCGACCTTCCCCACAGGTAATTTCCTGTCAGTGGCTCTCCTTGTCGTTTTCTCCTATTTAGGACAGTATCCTCGCTGTTGGTCTTGTTCTCTTGCTCCTTCTGAAGTGGTGCAGATCTCTTTCTTCTCTTATCCCCTTCATCCATTTTAGGAAATTTCGCCACATTGACATGCTTCTTAGGTACCACTAGTGATGGTACATTGACGTGTACCATTGTGCACACACCATTCCACAGGGGAGGCAGTGTATGATATGCCTTTTCTCCACAGGCCCAATAATGGTCCATTATTACTGCTGTTCCCGCTCCCCCCTCAGGTAACTCCATCACGCTTGCACAATTGGTGTTATATCCTACGTCCACCTCTCCTTTATGCTGGTAGCATACTTTGGGCGCAGTCAATGGTAGTATTGTTATTGGGTCTTCATCTTCTTCTACCCACGTGAGCATTGGTACGTACTTGATCCACGTCGTCCAACATCGATGATTGTGTGTCTCGATGGTTGAGATAGTTTCTTTTGTTACCATGTTGCTGCCAATTACTCCTATCTCCCAGCTGTTGTCCAGATACACCTTTCCTGTTATCGTCAGTAGCGGCCTCTCCCAGCATCCTTGTTTGCCCGGAACTTCAGTGGCGTACCAATCACATGGTAGATACTGCAGTGTTACCTTCTTTGTTTCTCCTTTTGCAGGGCCACTTGTTATGTATTTGAATGCTTCAGCATGTAAACTGGTCTTGTGATAACTCAGATAGGTCTTGAGGAAGTTGTTTTCATATGGGTATGAGTCTCGTGTTTTCCATGTCATGTGCACTACTGTTCCTTGAAATCTTCCTTTCGTTTGGAACAGGGCCAAATATATTATGCACTGTGCTGTCTTTTCATCTATTTCAGTGGCAACAAATGTTCGTGAAGCGCTCATGGCGTATGGTATTAATGAGCAAACGTAACAGCTGTCCTCAGTTGTCTGCTTACCAATGCGGGTCATGTGCTGGTACCATATGTTGTTTGTGACGTGTGCTAAATCTTGTACATAATTATCAATACCTTTATTGTCTGAGTATGTGCTGCGTTTAACTCTATTTTGCTTGGGTGCAATGTTACTATTACCACCTGACGTAACACCTGTTGCAGCAGGGAACGGGGGTATATTAGGTTTGGGTGCAGCAATAAAACTGATAGCATAGCTGTACTGCCAGACAGAGGCAGCCAAGAACCCGGTGATCATAAAAATCCCTATTATTTTTATTACATATGCTAATCTCACCGGCATTTTGCTCTTACCTTGCTGCAGTCCTGGCAGCGTATTCTTGTGACGTTAAAGTTGCCCGCCTAAAAATTCTCAAAAGTGCTCGTTATTAAATGTTAGTTTTGTTTCTTTAAGCTCTCCCTATCAAGTAGTCATTCAGTGCCCAGGTGAAGAGCTGCTCCCACGCTACTCTAAGTGATCGGTCTCTTAGGACCGGCAAGTATGGGCGGAGGTGGGGCATGTAATTTTCTATGGCCAGGAGGAAGGCTGTGTAGTAGACACGTACCCTTCTCCTTTTTAAGTATGTTGGCCTTTTTATTTCGTATACAAATTGGTGTGACAATTCTTCTGGGTAGTTATCGTCTGGCAGCACCATCTACGCCTGCACACTGAATTTGTTAATTAGCTTTTTTTTTTTTTTTTTTAACAATACAATATTACGCAGTTCCTGTATGTGCGAGAGAAAAAAGAAAACATTCACGTGTTTACATGTGTATTGGTGCAAGCAATGTCCTTCAGTTTTAGTTACAACTGTACTTAGCAGTCAATGGGGGGGGGGTTTTGCTCAGATGGCGGAAGTATTTTTACTCTTTGAGCGTGTGACCATAGGGTGGGCAGTATGGGGATCACCCCTTTCTTCGTCAGTTATCGTCTCTGAGGCAACAATTGGGTCGTTGTCTGTGATGGAACTTTCTTCCGCTGTCGGGGATGTTGTTACTGTCCTTCCAATGGACCTGTCGTTGGCGCTGGGGCGGGTCTGCAGTTTGTAGATCTTTACGTCATGTAGGTGGTTCCAGGCACGCTTATCCTTTAGTTTTACTGCTCTTGTTGATACGTCCTCCACCAGATGGGGGCCAGTGAACCTCTTCTCGTTCCACTTTCTATTGAAATTGCGAAGTAGTACGTGGTCACCTTTGGCAAGTTTGCACGAGTTCTCCTTTCCCAATTCTGTACTTTCGTCTTTTTCTTGATTGCTGGTAGACCCGCCCCGTGTGCGCTCGAGCTGTTGAGACACAAACACGACACTAGTAATCAAAGAAGACACATATTGATACATTTCATCACCTAACACATTCGCTGAACTTTCGTGGTCGGTGAATGCCCTTGACGTTGGTGTTAGGGGAAGGCGCATTTGACGTCCAGTAACCACTTCGTGAGGGGTGAGGTGGTGGTCGGACCCTGGCCTGTTTCTAAGTTCAAACAATGCTAACGGAAGGCAATACAACCAACTTTTCTTTGTTGTTTGTTGTATTTTAGCAATTGCCTCCTTCAATAAGCCATTCAGGCGTTCACATACACCATTAGCCTGTGGGTGGTATGCACATGCAAATTTGTGTTTAATGTTCAGAAGAGATGTGATATGCTGGAACATTTCGTTTGCGAAATGGGGGCCGTTGTCTGATCTTAACACCTCGCACACTCCCCACCTGGGGAAGACCTCCCTTACTATGAATTTGGCTGCTCTAAACGCATCAGGGTGTGAACAGGGCCCTGCTTCAATCCACCTAGAAAATGGGCATACTACTACAATCATATACCTATTACCTTGACATATGTTGATCATATCAACATAGTCAATGTGAAGGTGCCGAAAAGGTCCTTCTGGCCGGGGTATGGTACCTCTTATCACTTTTAAAGTATGACCGGCCGTAAACTGTTGACATGTGAGGCAATTGCTGATAAAATTTGACACATGAGAGGTTAACTCGGGACAAAACCAATCTTCTCTAATTCGTGCTGCGATTATTTCCTTGCCTGTATGGGCAGGGTGATGTAATTGGCTCAGGGCGGTATTTAACAGTGCCAACGGTATTACAACTTTCCCAGTGCCACCCTGGCGCCATAGTGCGTCGGTTGGTGACATTGTGCATCCTCTTTTCACCCATACTTCTTTTTCGGCCATTGGTGCAGCCGCTTGTAGCTCCATAATCTGTGTGGCTGGGAGATGGGTGTACCCTTCTCTTATTAACATCTCCCTAGCTATTCCCCTCCCTCTCCCTCTCTGTGAGTCTGTGGGGTTCCATATCTCACCAAAATATGCAGCATATTTCGCATGTCCGTCTGCTGCTGCATTTCCTTTTGAGACGTAGTCTTCTCCATTGGTGTGTGCGGTGCATTTGACTAGGGCTAGTTCTTGGGGGTCGTTTATTACTTCAATTAGTTCAGCCAACAAGAGGGCATGTTGTACTGGAGTGCCATCAGCTCTCCTAAACCCTCTTCTTCTCCATTTTGATAGCCCTGAGTGGACAGTGGATGTAACATATGCACTGTCGGAATATATAGTTACTCTTTTATTAAAACTTTCCTTTAATGCCAATATTAGTGCAACGAGTTCCGCGGCTTGAGCAGAGTAATGCTGTGGTAATTGTACACACTTCATAGCCACACACACCGGCGCCTCCATCATTTTTACTACTGCTGCCCCAGTCCTTCGTATCCCATCTCCTTGATCAATAGTTGATGACCCATCAATAAACAAAAGCTCACCTCCCTCTAGTGCGTTTTCTTCAACTTTCCTAGTACATGAGTACATTTCAGTTACTTGGGTGCAGTCGTGGGCGTAATCTCCCTCTTCAATTACTTCTGCTAGGAACCTTGCAGGGTTAACCGTGCTACATCTAACAATTGCTAGTTCAGCTTTAGACAAAATAATCTCATAACCTGATGCCCTCTGTGTCGTTAGTGTGGACTTAGGTTTATTCAATATCGCAAATAGTGCATGTTCCACAAATAGTGTAGTTGGACACCCCATAGTTATTGCTGATGCTTTTTCTACTGCAAAAGCAGCTGCAGCAAGACCTTGTTCACAAGAGAAGTGGCCTAACATTATAGGGTCTAAGTTACCGCTGTAAAATGCTACTGGTTTATAGCCCATGCTAGTTTTTTGGGCCAACACTGCTTTCATCACTGCTGAGTCGCAATGTGAAAATATAAAAAAGCGCCGCTCATAGTCTGGGGATGCCAGTACTGGAGCAGTTGATATCGCGTCTTTTAATTCGTCAAATGCCTCCGTCATTTCCATAGTCCACCCCAACTTTTTCTCCCCTTTATTTGCTTCCTTCAAACCCTCAAGCAGGGGTCCTATGTATGAGCTGTAATCAAATACCCATGCTCTACAGTAGTTGCACAGCCCCAGAAATTGCTGCAGTTCTCTCACAGTCTGTGGCACGGGAGTGCTTGAGATGGCCTGTGCTCTCTGTGGTGCAATCCTTCTTCCATGTTGGGATATCAGTTGGCCAATGTAAAGTACCTGTTCCTGACAGTATTGTATCTTTTCCATGTCTACCTTGTACCCCTTTTCAGCCAATATTGTCAACATTTTTAAGGAGTCCTCTCTACATTTACTTTCGTTTGTACTGCAAATTATTATGTCATCCACATACTGTAACACTGTGCTTTCCACCTCAACGTTACCCAAATCCATCTGTATTACTCTATTGAAAATTGAGGGTGATTCACAATACCCCTGTGGTAATCTGGTATGTTTCCACTTTGTATTTCGGTAAGTGAAGCTTGTCAAATCTTGTGAGTCTGGGTGTAATGGTATTGAGAAAAAAGCATTTTTAAGGTCAATCACTGTAAATCGTGATGCTTCTGCTGGAATGCCACACAATATTGTGGCCGGGTTTGCTGTTACTGGATACTCTGCTTCTACTATGTTGTTCAAGGGTCTGAGGTCCTGTATGAAGCGCCAAGACCCCCCTTTAGCCTTGCGCACCGGGTACACAGCTGTGTTACATGGTGATTCTGAGGGGACCAATATGCCATTGTTTATAAGGGCCGTTATGGTTTCATATATGCCCTCATCTGCCTCTTTTGACAATGGGTACTGTTTCACTCTTGGTAGTATGGCACCCTTTTTCAATTTTATCCTTACACCCCCTATGCTTTTTATGCATCCCACGTCATAAGGGCTAATAGTCCATAATGATTTGGGCACCTTTGACATATCTTCCTTAAAAAATGGGACTGGGGTGCCTGCGGGTGCCTCAAGTGCCATTGCAATTTTCTGTGCTACTTGTTTGTGAGCCACTCTTAGCCATATTTCTACACTCATCATGAACACCATTTCATCTTCCTCTTTTTCTTCTGAAAACAGCTCTTCATCTGACACCTGGGTCAGCCTACATCCTTCTGCTAGTGCTATCACTGCCCTCCATGCTCTCCCTTCTTTATCTTGGGCGTGCACAGCAACATAATCAGCTGTTGCAATAATGCTCTCAATGTCCATTACAAACACCTTCCCTTCCAGTTCATTAACTGGTGTTTCTGGTCGGAACAGATAGGCTGCTGGCCTCCTCCATATTTTCCCTCCTATCCCTGGCATCCATGCAAATGCCATGTCTGTGCCATACTGGAATAGCTCGCCATCTACTGGCTCCGCCCTAATCGCTATCTGTCCACAGTATGCTTGCAAAATCTGTCGTGCTGCGAGCATGTTAATCCCTGGAGTAGAGCAAATTATGCCATCCTCTGTAAAGGAGATCGTCATATTCAACCTGTTCATTATGTCTCTCCCCAGTATATTTACTGGTGAGGCACTATAATACAAAAGTGGCACTGACAGATCGTAATCTCCAATAGATAAGGGAACGTTATCAGTAAATGGAACCAACCCTTTAGCCCCAGAAAATCCTTGGGTGTTCATGGCTTCGCCTGACATCTTAAATTTACCTTCCCTTATGCAAGACCGGGTTGCCCCGGTGTCAACAAGGAACGATAATTTTTTGTCACCTATCGTTACCTCTATGCGTGGCTCCTCCGCACTATTAGGTGTTACTGACAGGATGGGACACACCAAGGCCGTCTGTGGGCTGACCTATTGGGGGTACAATGATTGGCCATTCCCTGTGTAAGGGTTGTGTCCCAACACCGTCACCCCACCCAATTGTGTTCGTTGAGTTTGGGGTGGTGGTTGTATTAACGCCACTTGTTGTTGTGGCGGCGTCAGTTGCTGTGTTATTTGTTGTTGTGGCAGTGAATAGGTTTGTGGCTGTTGTGTTTGTTGTTGTTGGTCACTCCCTTGTTGTGACATCTGCTGTTGTTGTATGCCCTGCTGTTCTTGTGAGGTCCTAGGTTGTGCTTGCTCATTCCATGCTGGTGTTCCTGGCCTGACCCTACATGTACGTGACATGTGTCCTAATAGTCCGCAGCTCCAACACACGGGTGGTTCCCTGTTTTGCCATGGGAAGCTCCCTGTGTTGTCCTGGTATACGGGTTGCCCTGTGGGGTAGTAATTTCTAAGTCCCCCAGCCTGTTGTTGGGTATTATATCCATATCCTCTCCCTCTCATAAACCCTCCTCTCCCTCTGTTATAACTATAATACCCAGTTCCTTGCATTGGGTACCCTCCTCCCATGTTTGGTGCGTGTAATTGCAGAGGCGGCACTTGCTGTATTACACCTTGTGGAGGCGCTATTTGAGCGGGATCTTGTGCAGCCACTACTTGTGTTGGGCTTTGGGCCATTGGTGTGGGCGTAGTTATTAGTGCCCCTTCCATTGTGTATTTAGTAAGTTTTTTCTGTACTAATTTGGCCTCTTCTGTTTTCCTGTCCTCCTCCTTTTGTTTCATTTTTCCTTGCCATGTCCTGCAGTGATGTACTATAGTCAGTTGTATTTCTGGCCATGGTTTTGCTTCCATCCCCACTACTTTCTTTAGTTGTTTCTGAACTCCTTCTGGGAGCCCTTGTACTAGTATATGATAAAATATGGCTGGTGTTTTGTCCCATTGTTCTCTAGTTTCCATGCGCCACTTCTCTTGAATATCCTGGATATAATCAACAGGATCCTCATTTTCACCCATCTTACGGGAAGTAATGGCTCCTATGTCTGATGTGTCTGGGTACTACACTCTCAGTGCCTGCCATAGCGCATGTCTGCAGTTTGCAAATGGTGCCCCATCATGCGATGTGTTTGTTATTGTTACCCCATGGAATCCCGCTCTTTTCCAAATGTCATCCGCTCTATCCCCTAATATTGATATTAACAGGCCCTTCACATCTCCTACTGCTAGTTTCTGTCCTGCGGTGTGTTTTTCCATTTCATATATCCACTTACCCGCACCTCCACTTAGTGATGGGAGCCTACATTTTATATTTTCCTTATCCGTATGTTTCCAAGGTACATACTGTGGTCTAACCCCTCCTCTCTCCAGCAGTGGCATTAAATTCTGTCTTGTGTCACCCTTTACGCTCCATGATATTGAGCCTTCACACCCCTCCTCTTCCCCCATTTCTTTTACTACTTCAAATTCTTCCTTACTACCTCTGCTCCTACCTCCCTCTTCTCATCATTTCCTGTGTTCAATATGGGTATGTTTATTTGTCTGTCTTGCCTGCGACTAGGGAGGTCCCTAAGCCGACATGCATAAGGTGTAAGTTCGTTCATGAAGGGCGCGAGCTTTATTCTGTGCAGAGCGTGCGGTGGTTGAACATGTAGGGTGTGACGTGGGAGGGCGTGATGGGGATGTGGGTGGCGTGGTTTCATTGGTTTGTGTTTCCCCTATTCTTTTCACTTCCTCCTTACTTCTCTCCAGCTCCTCCCATCTTCTACTCATCCAGGGCGAATCTATGTTTGTTCTAGTGAGGTATAGTTTATCTAAGCTTTCCCTTTCACTCTTCCTTCCATCCTTCTCCACTCCTCCTTCCTCCTCACTGCAAAAATCATTCATAAATGGCACCCCCCACTCTGCCTTTTTTCCTTTTATTGTTACTGTTTTCAAATCTATTAGGTCTCTTTCTCCCCTTTTGTTGTTACCAACTGTTCCCCCTAGTGCTGATGTTGTTGCTACCTCCCTACTTTTATATACATCTCCCCATCTTTCACTCTCCCTACCCCTCCCTTCTCTTCCTTCTTCACTTCTCTCCTCCATTTCCCTACTATTTTCCTCCCTTTTCCTTTTCAGTTCCTCCATTACTTCGTTGCTCATCTGTTCCAATATCCTTTCATCCTCTCTCTTCCTTTCCCATTTCACCCTTTCTCTTTCTACTATACTCTCTATTACCTTCCCCTCTTCATATTTTTTAGCTGTCTCGGATATTATCCTCCTCCTCCATATTTCCATTTCTTTTTCCTTTTCTTCTTCTTCCTTCTTCTTCTCTCTCAGCACTACTCTTGATACCCTATCTGCTGCTGCTTTTACCCTTTCAGCTTCTCTCTTTTGCTCCTCACTTCGTTCCCTTAATTTTTCCAATTCGTCCTTACCTTCTTTCTTTTTCCTCACTCTCTCTCTTTCCTCCCTCTCAAGTTGTTTGATCAGTTCATTCTGCTCATCCCTTAGTTTTGCTAATCTTTCCTCCAAAATCTCTTCCTTCTGCCGTAGTAGCTCCTCTCCCCTCATTTCACTCTCTCTTGCACTATCCTCGTTTGTTCTCTTTACCGCCTCCCTTTCTTCTCCAGTTAGTGAGCCTCGTAATTTCAACAATATCTGTGCAGCTACCCACTCATCGTTTCCTATCTCTACAGTCTGCTCTTCTCTAATCCTCCCGTCCCCCATTGGTATCTTCCCATGAGCCACATATGGTGGAGGGCTGTATGCCGGGTTTGAGTATCCTTCAGCCGCCCTTAACTGTCCTTCTATTTCTCCTAATTCTCTTAAAGGGTACAACCCTCCTCCCTCTGTTTTCACTCCCGGTGTTATGGGTATCTCATTGCTCGGTTCCTTTTTTATGTCGTCTGATTTATCAATCTTTTCTCCTCCCTGTCTTTCGTTCCCCGTATTCTTTGTGCTTTCGCACTCCTTCTCCCCATCCGTTCCTTCTTTCTTAATCTCCTTTTCTTCCGGTGTTTCCCCCATAGTGAACATTCCATTTGGTCCTGGTCGAGACTCCTGGAACATCCTCCATAAGTTAAACACCTCCACATGGTTTGCCAACTTCTTCCCCTTGTATGTATTGTGCAGATGGTTTAGTAGTGAATGTTGGGCATATGGATCGAAACTACCATTAGGCGGCCATGGTGTTAACATTTTGTTGTCTGTCCCCTGGGTCCACTCTATGCTGTACTTAATTAACTTCTCCCTATGTGGTGGCAGTGTGGTACATATGTGCTGTAGTGGGGTAGTGAGGGTGTTCCCCCACCCTCCCGACCCTCTCCCGTATGACATAGTTGCACTCCCCTTGTTACCCTTCCCGTTACTAACAGTTTACAATATACAACCTTGTATTGCTTACCTCGCCCCGCAAGTGTGGGGACTTACGACAATCCTTTGACAAATTATGCAATAATAATAAATATGATGTTATATTATATTCCTTCCCCTACGGCCCCCTACGGCCGAAGCGCACGCAGCCCCCTGCGGCTGCGTACCCCTTACGATGATTTTATACAGTCGTCCTGTTTCTCCGTTCTCCTCCCCCTTTTACACTTGCCGTGGCCGGCGTTCTCCGTGCGCAGCCACGCCCCTTTCCCCTTCTTCTTTCGATCCACTGGTTTATAGTTTATCTCCGTATCAGCTCCTTTATCATGCTTCTCTTCCCCACCACTCTCAAACCCAAAATTCCTTGTGCTCGCGATATCCTATTAAAACCCTACTGGTGACGTCACCGATTTCTTCGAGCTACTGGTACATTCTTGTTATGTTCTTTAAGTTCAAAATACACTTGCAATCTACCCCGCTAACCCTACAGCTGTCTTCCTGTCTCTCCTGGAACAAGGTAATCTCATCAATAATATAACCGGACTGCGCACGCTGCGTCGCCTCGCGTGTGATACGCCCCTCAACAGGAGGGCTTAACCAGCCAATTATCTTCCGTTTTGGGCAACTACGTAACTAGCTACCGCCCACAGGGAAACGTCATCTACCTATCGAGTTTCTTGCTCGAACAATAGGGAACCTCATCTACTCATTGATCAATAAATGTCAAATCGCAGGAAACCACACACACCCACCCTCACACGTAGTCGCGACTTAGGCCAATCAGTGTCTTACGAGCGGTCGCATGTGATGTTTTCGTGCTCCGCCCCCCTCTTTTTCGTGACGTAGCCGATTGCTCTCGCACTCGTTTCGCTACCATTCATTCCATTAGCAACACTAAGTTGGTTAAACCTTCGCCGCGCATCTGTACAACACCTCCCTCCTCCCTTATTTACTTCCTCCCCCTCCCTCACAATTTCGCATTGCTTGTTGTGCGTGTCATGCTCACCAAGTTCTCTCGATGCAGGGCCGCTCGACTGCGTGCACCCCTCCAAGCGGCTCGCCACCTCCCCTCGTCTGGACCACGTCTGGACACTCGCCGACCGCGGGCGGGATACTTCTCAACCGGCTCCCGAGGGCCAATATCCGGATTGCGCTGTCCGGTCCTCTCGCAGCTCCGCGATGGTCCTGTAGTCCTCAGAAGGGGGCAACGGCAGAGGGGGCCGCGCCGCCGGGCCTCCTCGCAACGGGAGTGCCTGGAAAAATTAAAAATAAAAGTCGATCTTAAACAGATCTCAGCAGTGCCTCCAACTTGTCGGGGGGAAATTCTGCCGGGGTCGGCCGGGCCGTCCGCAGACCTCCGGGCAGGGAGGCCCCAACTCCTCCCGTATATCCCAGATGAGATAGAGTATGAGACACACACAAGGAGCAAGGTGACTGCTGTTTATTTATACAAAACGGCAGGGATGGGTCAAGGAGCGTACGCGTTCGTCCTGACACACACACAATCGTGGGGCTCGCAGGCCCTTTTTACTGCATTATGACGCGCTACTTGCGTCACTTCAAAAAGTTAACAAAAAACCTATCGCCACTCTTAATTGGTTGCTCGAGTGGTAGGGTTAGTATAGTACACATATAGAGAATGATATTAGTGGACAAGGTGTAGTCAGGTGGTATATCTGGGTTGTCCCTACGATTAGATACATAAGAATTGTTACATGAAGACTCCTGAGGATTGGCTAATGTTACTGACGTCTGAGATAAGGGCCCCATGTTCTGATTGGTGCACCCGTGAGCTTCCCAGCCTGGGACCACCGTTGTTCCCAGCTCTCGGTGTACCTGTGATTGCAACAATGTTTCAATATGGGTACGTGCAGACAATGTGAGGATTTATTCATAGGTGGAAGGCTGACCGCTCCCACTGTAGCAGATGTCCATTGAGCCTTTCAAGTGTATTGGCCTGTGTCTCGTAGCGAGGGACCCAGACGCCTTTTTCTCCTGGGCTTTGGCATCTTGTCAGGTTCGGCTTGGTCACGTGGGGAGGGACCGTGAAAGAGGCAGAATTCTGCACAATTAATATTGCTTTTTCTACTGCGCATCTGGTTTAATTTGCCGGCGTGACTGTAACGTTGGTGCGCGGAGTGCGAGGTTGCAACATCGTGCCTTTGATGATTTGTTCTTGGAATGTGAGTTTGCAACATTACGACCTTGGCTGGTTGCTCCACTGGGTTCTTTCTGCAGGATCAGCAACCTGACTCGTGTTTTGTTAATGTCCACAGGAGCTCTTGGTTGAGGCCTACTTGGGCCTGGTGCATAATTAGTCCGTTTGGTGCATAGGTGCTTTTAGGTTATAATAGCATATATTCCCATGACCAGTATCGTGTTTCCATTATACCTCTATGGTGGTAATGGGTTTCAAGAGAAGCGTGAGCAAGCGTTATAAATGAGCTCATGATGCGTCTTGCGTTTCTGCATTCTGAAAGCCTATGTAAAAATAATAAAGATGCACGTCCGTGAATATGCCTGTCGCCTACGTCAGAGCACTGAGTATGTTCTTCGTGTAGATTGGTGTGGAAATGTTCAGTGTGTATATTTGTACAGAAGTGCTTCCCGTTGTCTAGGTCGTCATGGCATCTCTAACGACGTGTGGATTTTAGTCTAGCTGATCCGAACCGCAGGTGTTAGCATGGCCAGTGCGGGCTGTTGGGCAGGCAGATGGACACATCCGTATGTTCCTATACCAGGGTACCTGGTCGTCTGGTAAATGGACAAACTCTTCTCGCGGCGGGTGTCTGGGCCGTGATCCTCTAGGCCAAGCGCGAGAGGTGAAGGACGGGAGCCTGGTCTTCCATTCTCCCACTTCAGCCCCTACCCGAGAACCAAAACACAGGCGAAAAATCAAAGTCGTCTGCTAGAAAGCTGCTGGAACACAACACAACAGAGTGCCCCCCAGTACCCCCCGAACCAGGGAGAACCAACAAAGCCTAACAGCTTCGACATGGCTATAAATAAGGAAGAGCTACTTGACTGTCTCAGGGGCATGGAAACCAGGATAACAAACACGCTCCAGACCCAACTAGAAACAATGAAAGAAGAGCTGAAGACATCCCTGAAAGAGGTACGACAAGAAATAGAAGAACTCGGAGGCAGAATGGACACACTCGAAAATGGACTCTCACATATGGCAGAGGAGGCAAAGCAATACAACGGCTTACTAGACCAAGTTGCCAGGGCCACAAATAATCTTGAGATCTAAACTGAAGATTTGGAAAATCGCTCACGAAGATCCAACATCCGGGTCAAGGGCCTCCTAGAAACGATCCAGGATAAAGACCTATGGGACACCATGCAACACTGCTTCAGCAGCATCCTGAACGACTCCCCCCAGAGAGATTTGAATTTGAAAGAATTCACCGAGTAGGCCCCAAAAGGAACGAGCCAGGAGGGAGAACTAGAGATGTTCTCATCGCCATGACCTTCTATAGTCTGAAGGAAGACAAGACATCTTGAGAGCTGCACTACCCACAAAGAACTAACAATCAATGGAGGGCGGATCCAACTGTACCAAGACCTAGCATTAGTCACCCTACATAAGAGGAAGCTTATGCAACCGACCACAAAAGCACTACAAGCCAAACAAATCGCATATAGATGGACATTCCCCTTTGGACTAGCCTTCTCCTGGAAAGGGAAACAAAGGAGGATCAGTACATGAGAGGAAGGCCTTTCATTACTACAAATTGAGGGAGAACAAAGCCAAACCAAAACTAGCCCACAAAATAGCGCACCCAGCAGCCAAAACAACCAATGGGAATGGTCATCCGAAAAGAAAAGAAGGACTAACGGAGAAAAGAAACTGGCAGGCACCTTCAAATATCACAAGCGAGACACCCTGAAGAAGACAATAAATAAAGACACTAAATAAAGAAGCGACTGGAAGAGAAACCGAGGAAACACCTGACCACAGCAGGGGGGCCACTTCAAGCTAGCCCAAAACAAGACACACTAAAAGACAGAAGCATCAAACATATCCCATACAATAACAAAAAATACACTGAACGTCTCACTAAATGTACTGAACTCCCCCGGGAAACGACGAGCAATTTTCAACAGGCTCGAGAAGATGCCTGTAAAGGTAGCGATCCTGCAAGAAACCCACCTCTTGAAAACGGATGAAAAAAGGATGCGCAACACGGCATTCCCACAACAATACTTCGCCTCCAGCGGATCGAATTCAAAAGAGGTTGCAATACTGCTAGCTAAAGAACTGAACTTCCGAAAACAACAAATGATTAGCGATACTGAAGGGAGATACCTGTGAATCAAGGGAACGATCAAGGGGAAGACCTACACAATCCTGGCGATATACGCTCCTAACGACAGACAAGATTGATACATCACAGATCTCCTACTGAAAATAGGGAGCTGGTGCGAAGGCCAGATAATCATAGGAGGAGACTTCAACTGCATAATGGACCCTAGTCTCGACAAAACCCTGCCCCCTACGGCAGCTGACCAGAGAAACAGACAGGCGTTGGGAAAGTTCCTCAGAGAGCTAGAAGTAATTGAGACCTGGCGCTTCTTCCAAGGAGACATGAGGGAATACACTTGCTTTTCTGCAGTACGCAGAGGGTACTGGAAGATAATGGTCCGTTTCCATGAAGAACTCCTACAGGTAGCAAACCTAAATGCTACGGACAAAAATCCTATCTATTGGCTACTCATCTACCCCAAATCTCGGACAAGGACACAGAAATCCTGGGGAGACAATTCACAGCCCAAGAAGTCAATGGAGCTATCTCTTCATTACCAAGGAACAAGACCCCGGGCCCAGACGGCTTCGGAAATGCGTAATATAAAACATTTTGAACACAGCTACTGGGCCCCCCTCACCCGACTTTTCAACACAATCAGAGACACTGGTTCAATCTCCCCAGATACGGCAAGATCTTCAACAAACCTGCCGCTGAAACCAAACAAGGATCCCACTGAATGCTCAATTTACCGCCTGATAGCACTCTTAAACACGGACACAAAACTATACGCAAAGATATTAGCAAATAGGTTATTGCAGGTCCTCCCAGACATCATTTACGAGGATCAAGCAGGTTTTGTCAGGGAAGACACACCCAAGATAACATCAGAAGAGCCATAGATGTAATTGAATGGGGGAGACGCACAAATCAGAAATTCGCGATAACGGCCCTAGACGCTACACACGCTTTTTGACAGCTTGGACTGGGAATACCTGCGGATGGTCCTGGAGAAATTCGGGTGCGGGACACAATTCATCAAGATGATTCTGGCAAACTTTCAACGCTCATCTACATCATTTCGGATAAACGCCTGTGACTCAAAATAAGTGGAAATACGGAGAGGTACGCGCCAGGGCCTCACCCTATCTCCACTAATATTTGCAATGTCTATGGAACCACTAGCAGCGCGGTACAGAGAAGACCCCGATATAAAAGGAGTGCAAATCAAGGATACCCCGCAGAAAATAGCATTATATGCTGACGATGTGATGCTCTATATGGGAGACACTACGAATACATTACCGAGAGTCGTAGCGACACTGGAAGAATTTGCCACCATATCCGGGTTTACAATCAACTACAATAAATCAAAGCACTAAACATAACGGAGGACACAAATACAATAAACAGCATGAAGCAGAGATTCCCCCTGAAATCGGTAGAAAAACACTCTAGAATACTTGGAAGTTCGCCTGGCAAGGAAATTCGAGGACTCATACAGATTAAACATCCCTCCTCTTTGGAAACAACTAAAAGCGGACCTGCTGAGATGGGATAACCAGGAACTATCGTGGTTTGCCAGAATAGCAGCGGTAAAGATGACCCTACCCGAGATCCTAAATAGTTCTATTTTACCCGCAGATACCACGAACAGCACCACCACTGGTGCCTTTTCCTGACGAAGGCCAGCACAAAGACGGCTACAACTAAGCCACTTTCTTTGGCCGAAACACACCCTGTGTCACACCCTGTGTCGAATTACGTGTCACAACTGCATCACTACCCCACACCTGTCAAAATTTAATGAATGTTGTGTGCACTTTCTGTTTTGTGTAACAGCGGGTTCTTATACCCCCTCGATATATGAGGAAACATGTATCTAAATGTAGTGCTGACCTCTATATTCCAGAGGCCTACACCTATTCGTGTTACCACTGCATAACCAACCTTGTTCGTGTCTTTCAACTATCTTCCGTGCTTATCGGAAGAAATGTAAAGTAAATTGTGGAGTTACCTACTACTTCCTGTGTGAGTACATAATAAACATTCACATTTAGCACTTCTGTGCCTCTGTTTAGGATCTCCCCATCCTGATTATTTTGTTTATGAAACGTATACCCACCTGGGTAAATCGGGACCGAGCCAGGTGCCCTAAGATTTAAATATATTGAGTACAACCCACGGTTGAAGGGCCACTCAAAATATATAGGAGTAGTCACTCGGACATCCTCCTATCTCCAACAAACATGGACAAAGTCAATATCGTGTCATACACGGATGAATATTTTCGGAAATTAATGGGTACAACCACTACCCTAGGTTCGGAAGGTGGACCCATCGCGCAGGGTGCCAACAGAGATGAATTGGACACCATCTTACAAAAAAGGAAAAAACTTGTACGAACAGAAATGCATGGAACTTTCATGCTAGAATACCTAAAAGCAGGAATCATCCCTGAAGGCCTACAAGTAAAGAACATCCCCAGGGTTTTTACCGATAATCCGAAATTCAAAGTCAACTTTAGCGGCGTGGGCAATAAATGCAGCCGCGACTGGATAATTCTCATAATCGACACCGCCCAGGAAGAATGCAAGAAACAGGGAGAAGATCTGGCGACCCTGGAGAAGAAATTCGTAGATGACAAAACTATCAATGACGCCAAACAAAAACTACAAAAACTAGAAGAAGAGGTTATTAAGTTTAACCAACTAACGGTAGAACGAAAAGTACAGAAATTTAGGAAAGATCTCAACAATTACGTAGAGGAGAAAACTTACCCCTACCTCAAAGAAACATACTACGAGGAACTCCAGCAACAACAAAAAACGAACTACAACAGACGGAACCGGGTAGTGAATTTCTCAGGAAGCTCCGGATCCTCTAGCGGGAGTACTCTGGGCTCCCCCGGAAGCGGTAGGAATCAGGGCCCCCCGCTACAACATCCGTTTTTTCAGAGAGGGGGACAACGGGGCCGCCCGAGGAGGCGCCCTCAACAAACCGGACAATACATGAGGACGCGCCAGTGGTACTCGAACCAGCCCTAGCAATCATTCCTATCTTTAACCTATCCTCGAGGCCCCTAGCCCAAGCTGAACAGACACTCCTCGAGAGGGGCCTCTCTTTTGTTCCAGCCACCAAAGCGGACCCCTTCAACACAGAAGCAGAACTCAGACGGTTTTTCCGTACCCTGAGGTTAAAGTATTTTTTTGAGGTGTGTTTACCCAGCAAAGAAGATTCTATCAACCAAGGATCAGAGAGGAGCAAAGAAAACATCACTGGTTTTAAACCCAAATCAACCTTCTCACCCCCTCACCATACTATCCCGAGTGAATTTGAGACGTTTGAGAAAATCGTGATGAAGACGATCACGGATGGAATAAAATGAAAAAACTACTACCAAGACAACTTGTCACCAACAGAGCGACAATCCCTGAAGGACCTCAACATGGACATTACCATCACCATAAAACCAGCTGACAAAGGAGGCGGCATTGTGATCATGAACACCACAGATTACAACCAGGAATGCCTACGACTCCTCAATGACAAAACCTCGTACAGAATGCTGAACAGGGACCCGACACCACGTTTGCAAGAAGAGATCATGAGCCTTACGAAGCATGCCGAACATGAAGGGTGGATTTGTCAAGAAGAAAGGATTTTCCTCAACAAAACTCACCCGAGAATTCCGGCTTTCTATATTCTACCCAAAATTCACAAGCATCCCACCAAACCCCCGGGCAGACCTATAGTCTCTGCCTGTGATTCACTGTTGGAACCTCTCTCCTTATATACAGATTTTTTCATGAAGCCTTTCGTGGGCAAGATGGCCTCTTACCTGAAAGACAGCACAGAAACAATCAAGATTTTAGAATCTATACATTTGACTGCCCAGTCTATATTGGTCACTATGGATGTCGAGGCACTATACACCTCCATCCCACAAACAGAGGGCCTACAGGCTTTGGCAACATGCCTCGAAAAAAGAGCTGATACCTCCACCATACCTACCAACTTCCTGGTTGAGTGCATCCGGATTGCTATGGGCGAGAATTTTTTTCTGTTCGGCCAACAGATGTACCAACAAATCAAAGGCGTGAGTATGGGTGCCACATTTGCCCCAGATGTCGCCAACCTATACATGGCACAATACGAAGACGATCATATTTACCATAATATGAACCCCCACAGAACACACATCAAGGTGTGGCGTCGATACATCGATGACGTACTACTCATTTGGGAAGGAAGCGCGGAAGAATTACTAGCCTTTCACCAATGGCTCAATGCTCGGAACGAATACATCAAGTTCACCATTGAATGGGACTACCAAGACATCAATTTTCTTGACTTACACATCTATCGGTCCGGAGTGACGCTGAAGACAGAACTCTTTAGGAAACCCACCGATAGGAACACCTTACTCCATTTCACCAGTTACCATCCGCAAGGTTTGAAATATAATCTCCCCTATGGTCAATTTCTGCGTATTCGGAGAAATTGCTCTGACAGAGAGAAATTCAACCACCATGCACAACAACTGCAGATACGCCTCGGAGAGAGAGGCTACCCCAGGAAGTCCATCAAGACAGCTAAAAAAAAAAAGAGCAGCCAACACCGACCGCTCCCTCTGCCTAACGACCAAAGAAAAAGACCCCAACAACAGAACGGTGTGCGTAACTACGTATAATCCAGTCAGTAACCTCATTAAAAATACCATCAACAAACACTGGTATTTGGTCAAAAATGAAGGCACCCTCGCAAAGAAGCCACTGTTCGCTTTCAAGAAGAATAGAAATTTAAGAGACTCCCTGGTCCACACCTTCCTAGAACCCACAAAACCAGCCACCACGCTGTGGAATCTGCCGCCGGTAGTCGGCCACTTCAATTGCGGACAATGCGTCGCCTGCCGTTATACTACTAACAGCAAAATTTTCACTCACAAGAATCTGGTATGGAAACAGAACAGCCACACCAACTGCGAGAGCAAATATGTGATCTACGCAATCAAATGTCCCTGTGACTTAATCTACATTGGCAAAACTATTAGACCTGTCAAACAAAGAATCAATGAACACAGATCATGTATTAAAAACCAAATCGAGGACAAACCTTTGGTTGAACACTTCACCAAGAAGAAACACACCCACGAACAATTCACATGGACTGTAGTGCAACAACTTCTACCGCAAAGACGAGGAGGTGATATCAACATTGCCCTTACTAAACTCGAGCAAAAATGGGTCCACAAATTGAACTCTGTCCAAGACGGTCTAAACGTAACCGTTGAATGGAAACACTTCTAGAGAACAACCAGCCACTGTCACACCCCTCTGGCGACAGATCAGTGTCCACCACGCTCGATTGACCTAAATGGACCACCTCTTTTGTGTACATTGGACATCTATGTTTTTCCACCTTGTAAACACCATTATACACTAAAAGTCCACCTTGTTTTACTATCCGCAGTGTTCTCCGGATACTTTCCACCCTTGGAGTACCTATGATTGCAACCATATGGCCAGCCTTTTCTGTCTGAGCTATCCACCAACAACAGTGGACTTTGTACACCTCACCGGACTACATTACCCAACATCACACACGTAGTACCGCTCTTGCTTCGATGGCGCACAGCCATCTGTTTGGCCCCCGCAGGTTGCCGTCCTGCGAACGCGGGATCCCTTTTGCCTGTCCTTTGTTACCGGCCGTTCATAAAATAGTCTTACACGGCTTTCACGGTGTCTAACTAATCTGGCTCCGTGCAGTCCACGTCGACCAATAGCAGTGGTCAGTTTATACCTCACCGGACTACATTACCCAACACCACACATGTTGTACCGCTCTTTCATTGGTACATGGCGCATAGCTATCTGATTGGCTCCCGCAGGTTGCCACCCTGCTAATGCTGTATCCCATTGGCTTGTCTTTAGCCACCGGCTGTTTATCACACAGTCTTACACGGCTTTTATGATGTCCGACTTATCCGGCTCCTAGCAGTCCACGTCCAGCACGTCAGCTTACCACCATGACCACAGTAAGTCCCCTTTATTCGCACGCGGAAGAGCACACCTTGGACGACCTCACCAACACACTCTGCTTTTTCCACGTAGCAATTATTCGCACTGGAGGCTCCTACCGACCAGTTCACGAGGGTTTTGTGCTTAGCTATCAGCAGCCGCCATCACACGTGCTCTCCATTTGGGCACCGCTGCTTTTCCTCCCCCCCCCCCTGTCGTTTAGCGGTTTCCACCCTCACGCTAGGCACAATGAACCACTAAGGCACCATTGAGGACGCATTACTCCAGCGTCACACCTGAGTCATTTTGGCCAATACTTGCCCTAGGCACCGTCGCCTTGCCGACTTCGCCTCTCAGGTTCCCCAGAGCCCTTACAGCTCTGTCTAGCTTGTTGTCTGCCGTCTATGTTTCCCGACACATTTGACCCCCACAGGTCACCTATACCTGTTTTTATTTTCATTCCAGACTTGGGTCAATTTACGTCCCACTCCGGCAGCGTGAGATTGTGTACCACGTCGGCCCTTAGGAAACTACAGCTTTCCACCAAGTGCTAACCCAGCACCGGTTATCCCGCACTCCTCGTGGATTTCCCGACAGCACCCACCTACTCTCCTAGCAGTAGGTAAGCTGTTATGTAGATACTCGACATGGTGTATCGCCTGGGCTTAAGTTTGGCCCGTATTAAATAAATTTAGTACTTAAAGAACAACTACCCGAGATCCTAAATAGTTCTATTTTACCCGCAGATACCACGAACAGCACCACCACTGGTGCCTTTTCCTGACGAAGGCCAGCACAAAGACGGCTACAACTAAGCCACTTTCTTTGGCCGAAACACACCCTGTGTCACACCCTGTGTCGAATTACGTGTCACAACTGCATCACTACCCCACACCTGTCAAAATTTAATGAATGTTGTGTGCACTTTCTGTTTTGTGTAACAGCGGGTTCTTATACCCCCTCGATATATGAGGAAACATGTATCTAAATGTAGTGCTGACCTCTATATTCCAGAGGCCTACACCTATTCGTGTTACCACTGCATAACCAACCTTGTTCGTGTCTTTCAACTATCTTCCGTGCTTATCGGAAGAAATGTAAAGTAAATTGTGGAGTTACCTACTACTTCCTGTGTGAGTACATAATAAACATTCACATTTAGCACTTCTGTGCCTCTGTTTAGGATCTCCCCATCCTGATTATTTTGTTTATGAAACGTATACCCACCTGGGTAAATCGGGACCGAGCCAGGTGCCCTAAGATTTAAATACCTTCTCCCCCACCTACTATACGTGACCAGTTCAATACCCGCTGCGATCCCGCCACAGTTAATCAGAGAAGTTCAAAACACAGTATATAGCTTCATATGGGCGAAAAAGAGACCCAGAATACAGAGATGCATACTGACCCGTCCCCCACTGCTGGGAGGCCTGGGGGTCCCAGATCTGGGCAGATACATCATGGCAACACACTTGGCCCCCATATTCCAGTGGGATAAACCAGCCGACACCAAAGGATGGAGAGGCATAGAACAAGCATCCACACAGATACCGATAACAGCGCTCCTAGCACTGAACCCCAAGGCCCGCGAAGCAGAAGGAAAATTACTAGGAGCCGCTAAAACAGCCCTGAGTAACTGGGAAAGAGCCATGCAAATGAAAAAGATCAAACGAGGGTTGGGGCCACGTTTGGGAGTGATGGTAGGCGCAGAAACCCTGACAATGCAGGACATGCACCAAAATGGTAACCCAATCCCTTTCTTAGAATGCAAAAAGAAATTCGATCTGGGGGAAAACAAAAGGTTCAGATACATGCAAGTACGACACTGGATCTCCCACCTGTCAGTCAACAGGCTTGGAACTAACAATGCAAGAGGGGGAACCAAGGAGGGGGATATCAAGAATCTGCAGACTGCTCGATGGGGCACAACCAACGGACAACCTAATATACAAAGAGAATTGGGAAAAAGATGTAGGAGAGTCGATAACGGAAAGAGATTGGGACCAGATATGGACAAGAGCCCATAGATCCTCCTAATATACAGCAATTAAAGAAGCTGCATATAAATTATGCTACAGACGGTATATGTCCCCCACAGATTACACAAAATAAACCCAGAGTATCCCCCAAACTGCTGGAGACAATGTGGAGGGAGAGGAGATCTACTCCACATGTGGTGGTCATGCCCCAAGGCAATTTCCTATTGGAAGGAGATACTGGGACACATCAAAGACATTACTGGCAGAGATTTACCGCTCTCACCTAAGGTGATCCTGTTGGGAGCGGAGGCAGAGGGTTTATACGTGGGAATCGGGACACATGGACACTCTAATAACACACTTACTATCAGCAGCACGAATGACATTGGCACAACGGTGGAAAACGCTAGAGGGTCCGACGACACCATGGTGGTGGGTGAAAATAGCGGGGAAATGGCAATGGAGAGGTTAACTGCAATAAGAAATGGGACATAACAGAGATACTTGTCCATATGGTCCCCTTTCAGAGACTTTGTCGGAGACAGGGAAGCCCATTTCTATAAACCACAGACCCACAGGAATATATCGATCACCTAACAACCCAGAACAGGGAGAGTGAGAGAGAGACAGCACGACGAGAAAACCAGAAGGAGGCAACAAAGGACTTAAGATCTCATTAGAGATGGCTATGGGCGGTGGAGGTTTGGGAGAGGGAAGACCTAGGGGAGCAAAAAGGGGAAAAAAAGGAAAAACCCCGGAGATACAGGACAATCAACAAGAGTAAATAGGACTAAGTTGTAAGAAATGTTATTTTGCAATTACTAGGTTTGAAATACGGTATCGCCGAAGGGAAAATAAATCGGGTTAAAAAGGGAATAATGGAAAAGTAAGGGGGGGGGAATTAACTGTTTAATTGTTATACTCAAGAACTTATGTATGAAAGAAATGAACATTGACTATATAGGATAGTACACTGGTCATCTTAAGCATGCTTGTAACCTAGGCTCTTGAGAAGAAAATAGAAAATAAGGTTTATTAAAAAAAAAAAACATGTATCATTAAGTGGGATATCATAGATACTGATCACAGATTCATTGCCATCTTTCACTCAACCCAGTCAGCACTCCATTTACACCTCTAGACATCATCGTCATCACCCCTTAGTGTCACACCCATACAGGGTATCTGTGCCCATTCTTAGCCCACAACAAGAGGCATCTCCCAAGTAGAGAACACAGTGGTAGGCAGCAGCCCAGAGATAAGGGAGCAAAGAACATAAAAGGGGGAACAAGAATATCCAACATTGCCCTCTCTACCCACCCATCCACACCCCTAATAATCTTTCCCTGCTGCACAAGGTACCACCTAGAAAGCATTCACCACCCAAATGCAGCATTAGATCTACCCCCGTCACTACAATTGTCTACACCAATGTTAGTTCTAACGACGACCTTGCAAACAACAGATCCCAAATAGCAGACCTCAATGTAGTAGGCAGGCACAGGTGGTCCACACTGCCTAAATTTGAACTTTGTACCCTTAAGCATTTTTAGGGTTGATGTCACACCTTCAAAAGAGGTCAATGGGTACAGTACAATGAGCAAGCATTCTTTGGCACACATCTCAGTTAAGGACTGCTCTCGGTCACTCATTGCTGTGCAGTCAATGTTCATCTGTTGAGTCCTCAAGAACCACATCCCTGTAACACTGCCATACTCTTGGAACTTTTGAGCTCAACTTACTCATGCCTGCACCCACACAAGTCATCAAAAACCACAAATCGTACTGCCTATGGTACGAATTGCGGCATTAGTCACCAACACAATTCCCAAATCCATTCATGGGACACGTGAGAGACAGGGAAGCCGCACTCTACACAGCCCGGTTTATGGCCTGTGTCTTGGTTAGCGATTCCTCTGGGAAACCACTAACAAGGAACGCCTGGGAAAGAGCATAGTTGGGTAGGGATTTAGCCCACCCAGAGTTACTGTGACAGCAGAGATCCCCGTTCACACACGGGAATGTGATGGGACAGGCTTAGTGAGTAGTGCTATTCTGTTGGGATTGTACATCCTGCCGTGTTTTTATTCCCATTTTTTTCTTTCCCATTGCTCGTTTGGGGAGAGAGGGAAGTGGATTGAAACTGAAATATTGTTGTCCATCATTGTTATCACCTTCTTTATCAAACATAGCTGTATTTTTAGAGGATGTGGATTAAAATTAAGTTTATAAAGGAATTTAAAAAACACAATACAGCCTGTTAGTTCTATGACCCCCTATTAAATGGAGTTACTGCAACAAGAATAACTGTTTAAATAACCTAATTTCAAGCACTCATCCCCATGCATCATGTGGAAAAACACCAGACAGATACCACGATCCACAGTAATGAGCTAATCATCTTGTTTCCACATACTGCTTGCTCTTCAGATACAGAGGGGGTTGCTCCATTCCAGTTAAAGGTTTTCCATTTCAGTTCCTCACTTTAAGGAACTACACCAGAATCTGCCTGGGATTAGGGGAGGCATGAGAAAATAGCTTCACTCTCCCCAGCATGTGTCAAGCCTTTGGGGTCAGATACCTCCCAAAGCTTTGTTCAGCATACTTAAAGCTAAGGGCCCAAGATCTGGGTTTTCCAACACATTTTAAGAGATGCTTTTAAACAGCAAGTGTTAATTCTTCATTCTGACGCCATTGTAGGCTTGATATCTTTTCTTCAAGCTTTCTCATCCCAGTGTCCGGCACTCAAAGGAATCTATCCTTTCCACAAATGTGTGGTTCATTTCCTGCTTTAGGGATCTTGGGGATGAGTTCAAATCTCCACTATATGCCATTCATGTGTTCTGAATGTCAATGATCTAATTTCAACTGCATTCTGCACTGCACTGAATCGGTTTACCTCTTCTTGGGGAGACACCCGGTTGCCCAAGTTAACAAATTGCGTTTGAACCGACTCCCAGTCCTCTGCAGAGTCCTCCAAGCCTCCATCCACTTGCCAAACTTGTTTAACCTTTATATGGAGCCTCTGGGCACACTTCCAAAGATCCCAATATATTCCATTGTACATGACAGTAAAATGTCCACAGGTCATCGGTCGCCTATGCAATTACCTAGCGCTCATCCAGTCCTGGAAATGTAACCCATCCAAGACCAGGTTAGTCCTCTTCAGTTCCCCCACTAAAGAACAAATTGTTCAACAAGGGCTCAATCTTATACACCACGAAGGATTTCATTCAGCAAAACGTTTAGACTTCACTATTGACAGCAGTCTGTCCTTTCAGAAACATATATCCAAGAAGGCCCATCTCCACTATTCACAACATCAAACCCTGCATCCCGCCGCAGGACATCCGGACCGTAGTGCAGGCCCATGTGGTCTTGCACATTTATGGGGAAAAATGCCCCACTGGTGGGGCTCCCAACTGTTCACTTGGCTCCCCTAAAAACAGTCTGCTATGCTGCAGCATGTCTTATTACAGGTGGGCAGAAATTTGATCAAAACACCCCTGTCCTGCGAAAACTACACTGGCTTCCTCTCTAGGCCAGGATATGGTTCATGACAGCATGTATCAACTGCAAAGCAGTAAAGAGTAGAACAGCAGTATACCTGGCAGCTAAGCTCCACATATCTGGTAGCACACGCTCATTGTGCAACAAATTGACCAACCAGTCTGCAAAGGGAGGAACAGCAGACAATCCTTCCATTGTTACGCACCCACCCTTTGGTACTCAATCTCGGTGTCGGCTCAGAATGCGCCCCAATATTCCCCAATTTCACAAATATCTCAAAACATGGCTTTTTCAATACCTGACCAAGGACTAATCTCAATTGATGTACAGAGTGACACAGACCATAACTCACAGTACTTGGCTACTGTTAAATATGCCCGCCAATACGCTGGCTACCCACAACCTGTTCAGTACTTTGCTGCTCGATCTAGGTCAGCGTTTTAAACAATCAAAATTAAACAATTCACATGGGTTGACTCTGGTTAAGCACAGGTAATACAAAAAATATTAAAACACATATACACAACACATAGTCCTATACAAAGTAAAAATACTACCACCTCACAGTATCGCAACTAGTATGCTGAAATATTCAACCAGCATACCACACTATTGGCAACTCAATAAATCTCATTTTCCATTGTGTGACAAAGCCCTGTCACACAATGGAAAATGCGATACTGTGAGGTGGTAGTATTTTTACTTTGTATAGGACTATGTGTTGTGTATATGTGTTTTAATATTTTTTGTATTACCTGTGCTTAACAAAAGATTAATATATTAAAAATGATATTTTGTGAAGAAAATGTTTTCTGATGATGATTTGAAACACAGAATGCAGCCTATATCTGTTCAAGGGCTGTGTCTTGTAATTGCTATCGGAGGGGAATGTGTTGACTGTTCCTTCCTTTTGTAGAAATAAAAACCTATAAGCTCTCCCCACATGATTAAAAGGTGGAACACTAAGACACACTCTGAGCAAGGCGATGCACAAGAAGGAGCCGTTCTTCCAGGGCAACAGCAAACCAGGTGGAGCAGAGGGAAAAGCCAAGGGATGGAACTCAGGTGCAGAGAAACCTTGGACACCTCGGCGAGAGATTGTTACCTCTGGAGGGCCTTGAAGGTTGCACAAGGAAGAACAGCCAGAGAGAAGAGACAAACCTCTTTTGTGTTTCTAGGATACCAGCCACCCTGCCGGGTGATCGGCAGAGTTGGGGAGGTGCAGCAGCAGTTGTGGTATCAGACTTGATTTCAGGATCAAAGACAAAAATGAATTAACACAGCTGGTGAGTTGATGAAAACAATGAAAGTCCAGTCTGTGTTAAATGAAACTTGATGGCAACAATATCCGACGAATGAAGGTTGAGCGTGTGCCGATAAGACGCGAGAGAAAGCAAAAGCATTGTAAAGACCTTTAAATTGAATATACAAAGTAACAGTGGTCCAAGTGAAAGAAGGTTGCCCAATCAAAATTCTCTGTGAAATGTATGATGTCGTAGAATCGGCAGGAAGAGAAAGAAACTGAGATACCAAATTTGAACTGTTGTTAGGTTTTATCCCGGCCGAGGGAAACCTGGATGTGAGAGATGTATTTGAACTGCTAGGTTTGATCCCGGTAGAAAGAAACCTGGATGTGAGAGATGTCTTTGAAGTTTGAAATAAGTACTGTGCTCAAAACTACATTTACCAAGAAGCCTTGGTGTAGGAGAGGAAAAGGGACATTTAAAGAACGAAGATCGAAGTGGTCATGCCGAGGTAAGAGCAAAAGCCTTGCAGTTTTTAAAGTCTTCGACTCGGGAAGGAAAGTGAAAGGAGGCTTGAGCCTGATGGAGGGAAGCCTTTGAAGGTGTGATTGAAGCTTGGGGAAGGGAACCCCCACAAATTGTGATTGAAAGGTTTGAGCCCAGCAGAGGGAAACCTGTACTGAATTGTAGTAACCAGAAGGAATCAAACTTTTGTTGAACTGTATTACAAGATAAAAGGTGACCTGGGCTAGAGTGAGAGAAAGCCGAGAGGTCCAGCTGATAAACTAGTGAATTTTCGTGGAAGGCCAAGTGGGCCCTGCTCCACAAAACAAATTGCATCCGAAGCAAGATTGTGTAGTAAGATCCAGGTGTGCCACCTTACCCCATGCTATGAAACATGGGGAAGGGAGTTTACTCAACCATACTGACATTTCTTTTGAACACTGATTTTCCTTTTTGCATTACACATTCCCTTAACAAATGTATTGTATTAGAAAGAGGGCAGTCATTAGGTTTATTAGTATAGGCCATTTTATTTTGACTAAGGACTGACTAGGACTGCATTTTTTGTTGTTTGATGGTCGAGAATACTAGTGAACTTATGGTTCTTTAGTAACGTACATCCAATGGATGGGTTCACAGAATAACTCTGAACCCAAATAATCGATCCAACTCAGGAAGATGGCAACGGTTGCTGTTTTATTAACGATTATCTAAAACAGGGAGGTTACAGAAACATCAACAGACGTTCGCTCAGCTCTCGGCAATTTTCTCTTTAAGCATTGACTTTTTACAAAGAATTCATCAGAGGTGATGTCATCCTACATAGATAATAAGAAAAACCCAAAATGTATAAGCGATTATAATTGGTTCAAGGGGAACATCTAATTATACATTTCATAAGGACTAGGATTGTGATTGGCTGCGCTACTGTCAGGTGGACCACTTATGCCTACCTCTAAAACCTGTCATCTTCAACACTTTTAAGTACACGGTTTATCATTGGTTCTCAAACTACAAGGCTGTTCGTTATATGGCCCTCTAAAATTGGTTGGCACGCTTGTGCCATGTCTGGAACATTCAGTTAACTTAGCAGCATGTAAGCTCAGACTCAGGTACCAGGTGGTGGACTTGACTTTACCTCCCATCAAATTACCTCAACATCTCTCATCTCCATGTCTTCTGCCATGAAGATCGCCTTTGAACTTGGCCTTGCAAAGTATCCTTGTCTGTGAGAATATATGGGAGTACAGGCTTTCACTATCGTTGTTCTAGCACTCCATGCTCAACTCTATTTCCATCCTTGGCCCATGTGACAGGAGACCATGATTTGGTCTATTCTACAGCATTTAAATGTCTTAAAATAATAAAACTTGGCAATCTTGGTGTTCTTTCTTTGCCCCTTAATAAGGGATGATTCATCCTTCTAACCTTTATTGCTTTCAAGAATAGATAACTGACCTTGGCTGCTTCTGTTTTGATGCCAGGCCAGACAGCCTCACCAGGCACTTCCATGATTTCAGCTTATTCTTGCTCCGACACAATTCTCAGTCCTTCATCTCCATGGGTTCTGGCTTACTAAAATTCATGACAGTAATGTCTAGCTTCTATACAATGATGGCTTTGGCTGCAGTCTTTTCACTATATATGGCTAGCTTCTATGATGACTTGGTCTACTTACGAATCAGCATCTGTACAATTATTGAACGGTTGATTTTCTCTATTACTTCGCACACCTGAAATCTTCTTCTTGCACGTGAAAGTTTACTAATTTCTTAACTTTGTCATCATGTTATGTAAGGTCTATGCATTCTCTTCAGCCAGTATTCTCAGGGTGTCATGCTTGTCTCTTGTGACATCACTAGCTTCTCTGTTTTACTCCGTTTCATATTCCTTCAGGGAGTTCCTCCCTCAGATTGTTGTCTCTTCCGGGATACATTCGATAGGGTTTCCTCAGTGGATACCTTTTTAAAAAGATTTGCAGTGGTATTGGTACAACTACTGGTGTCAAACATGGCACAGTCTCAGACTTCCAACATATAGGAGGAAGGGGGCGGGATTTCCTGTAGAGGCATGCAGCTGCTCCTCTACATTCACCCCTCTGGTCGAGTCCTCAGCCACCTCTTCAATGGTTTCCACATCCTGATATTTTCTCTTTAAGAAATGCTTCAGATCTTCATCACCCACCTCAGGGTGCCCGCTCACTTGGCACACTCATCTGCACTCCAGGTCTTATAGTTGCACTGTCCATTTGGATTACAGTAGACCCATTGTCCCACGTACTTCTTATGATTCTTTGGATACAGGAACTTTGTTCCTTCAGGTGCTACGATGCTGGCCTCTTTTTATTTTCTGACATCTTTATCCGTCAATTCCTTGGGTCCAAATCCAGATTCGACATCGATCATGATCTTCATCAGCCCTTTCCCCAAGAATAGCTGTGAGGAGACCTTTAATGTCCCCAATTGTCAATGCATTTCCTCCTGTCATTTTTTCTAATTTGTATATTCATTTCCCAGCGCCCGAAGTCAAACTCTGGAGCTTAGACCTTAAATGATCCTTGTTCATCTGCAGCCATGGGATATACTGTGGTCTTGCTCCCCCTTTTTCCAATAAGGAAAACAGAGTGTACCCCCTCCCAGAGTCAGATCCCACTAATAGTCTATCCCAGACAGGGACGATCGTCCCTGTCTGTCTCCTTGTGGTTAATGGCCTTAATCTGCTCACATATGGTTCTCCCTTTTCATTTTGCGATCGTCCTTGGGGACACTCAGGATATGATATGGGATCTGGCATCCTATCCTTAGGTTGTTCCAGATCAGACCATCTTACTTCTTTATTGGAGGCTTCCTTTGGGGCGCAACTTGCTCCCTCCTCCTACCTCGAGAGCGGACTCTCTCTCCTCTTCTGACATGTCTTGTCCCCAACTAGTGTGACTATCATTCCCTTCACCCTTATCCAGATTCAGTCTACTTAAAGACAATGCTCGACGTTCATCATTAAACAAGCTTCCCTCCTCTCTTCATGATTGAGGCATTGGGGAATGATCATTGTTCGCTCAAGTCTCATACTCACTATTTTGTCCCAACTGTTGATAGACCTTGTTGATCCTTTCTCCAATCCTTTCCGCATCAAATCTTTCTTCGTCTAACACAACTCTAGATGTTGTTTGCATTGCTTCCTTTATCGGAAGGAACTCTTCTATTCTGTCCCATCGTATTTCTGGACTTGGCCCTACTGATTCCTTACGAGTGAGACTAGCATCAAGACCTTGTTGTCTCCTTTTTCGTTCCATTTCTTCATCTACCTCTCTCCGATTTTTCACCTCTCTTCTAATTCTTTCTTCCTCTTGTCTTCATTCTTCCCCTCTCCTCATTCCTTCCCTGCTTTCCTCTTCTTCCTTTCTTGCTAATCCTGATATATCGTTCTTGTCAGTCTCTGCTCTTCCTTTTCTGCTCTTCTCCCCTGTTCTTTATCCTTTCTTTCTTGTTCATCCTTGTCTTCTCTTTGCCTAACTTCCTCAATACTCTTCTATATATTTTAAGTAATATCTGTCCTCCCATCCATTCGTTCTGCACGAGCACTATCTCATCAGCTGGGTCCTTCTCTCCTTTCCATTTCTTAATCTCCCTATCTATTTCTGTTAACAGTTTCGACCGCTCACTCCTTTCTTCTTTATCTTGTATCCTCTTATAGATCACTTCTTTTCTCTTATTCTCCTCTGGACTATTGTAAGCTGGGGGTTTGTATATCAGATTACTATACCCCATCACTGCTTTCAATTCCTCTAAAGGACATAACCCTATTTCTTCTGTACTAGCGTTTTTTACGTCAGGCGGGGTAAAGGGAGCTGAAGGCTCAACACCTTCCTCCTTTCGCTGACTAAGCATCCACTCCTCAGCTGGCAGATCTTCCCTTTCTTCTAGGTACATCTTACAGAGCTCTAGAACCGCAAATCTTTCTCTTATTTCTTCTGCCTGTACGGAGTGTGCAAGTATGGGGCCATGTGCTGAAATACCACTTTGGGCAATGATCCCCCTTGTGGCCATGGCATGAAAATTATATCTGCTGTGCCTTTCACTCATTCCACACTATACTGTTTGAGCTTGGGCATGTCCTTTGGTAATGTTTTGCATAAGTATATCAAAGGAGTGTCTCCCATAATGACAAGTCTCAATTGCCTAGAATAAAGACCTAAACTAGATAGCCATCGATGTGGGCTCCATATCCTAAGTGCCACTCCAGTGGTTTCTTTATAGTTCAAAGTAAAGTAATTGTGTTTACTTGGATTCTGTTGTATTCATCTGTGAATACTGACTTTATGCACAACTTCAAAATAATAAGTTAAAAAGCTGGTTTCTTGACAATAAACATATCTCTGTTTTATTAGCAGATCCAAAAATGCCAATGCATTTTGGACTTTAATCAGTCCTTCATCAGGGCATTGCTAATTTGATAAACACACACCTTTATTGTTGCATTAACCACATCAATTTACCAATCCTGTACATATTCCAACCATATACCAGAGTAAAGTAATATGCACCAGAAATGAATGCAGGCCCTATGACAAGCAAAAACATGACATGGACAATCATGGAAAACATTTAGAGAAAAACATATAAAGAGAACAAAAAGAGTGAAAGCATCAGAAAACATTCTCGGCAGCATATGTCAATCACTATTTCAGTCTTTGGACTAGGGGTGTACCGAATAGTTAATTTACTATTCGGCCGAATACCGAATGTTCCAGCCATTCCGCCGGAGCCGAATAGTGAGCCGAATAGTTGTTTTTTTAAGCAAACATGTTCTAGGGCATAATAAACAGCATTTCAATGAATAAACTAAGGAGGCATTCTATTGCATGGGTATTCATGTTTATGAATTTGACACACATCTCTGTAAGATTATGACAAAGACAAAAATAAATACAAAACAGATCTGGAAAAAGCCCAAGTCTACTTCATTCACTAATAAGAGTAACCTATAAGGGGAAGGTTATATTTCAGAAAAATAAACCAGTCAACATTTTCTGCCAAGAGGCTACTTCTGTGTTTAGAATAAATATCTCCAGCTATACTGAACACTCTCTCGCTGCCCACACTGGTAGGAGGAGGTGCCAAGTATACATGCACAACTTTTTACAACCCAGGAAATCGAATACTGTTCATGTCCCACCACTCCAGCGGGTCTGCCGTTTTAGGGAGCAGTGGCTCACTCAAAAAGATAGTGAGCTCAGTGTCCATGGAACTTATTGATTGATTCACACCAGTCGTGGACTGCTGAAGAACACTTTCCCAGAAGGCCCATATGCCACATGGTGGAACACTCTTCTTGGGTGGTGGCTCATCCTCTTGCAGGTCAGGGTCTGCAGGTTGCCCCACAGGAAGGTGGGGGTCTGCTCACAGAGGGCTAAGGCAGTAGAGCGGATTGCACATTTCACATTGTTGACCACAATATTATTACTGAAAAATGTTAATTTGAACTTGCTGACGATGCAACTCTTATGAATGCGGTCCTAGAATGCATGAAATGGCTGAGGCACAAGGAAAACAAGAACTGTGGGCACTCTGACTCACAACCCACCAGAAATATTTCATGTCCTACAATTTCTGTTAAAAATACGGGCATACAAACGTTGTCTGTCATAGTCCCTATTGTGATTCCAAATGTGTATATACCTGTCTCACCTTTGGGAACAGCTTCCAATAAGAAAACCCCAATTGAAGCCCCAGTTGAGAATGTGTCTGTAGCCTGTGTCTGTAGCTCTGGAGAAGCCTTTATTAAATTCGACTGACAGCTTGAGATCTAGCACCCGCACCTCAGGGTGTAGTACTTCAACTGGCTCTGACCAACCAATCAAGTTGCTCGCTAAGGCGAATGTGCCCAGTAAGCCTAAACAACCGTCCTTTGGAATCTTTACTGGGCCCGCCAAGAGCCTAACTGAAAATGGCCTTTTATTGTGTAAAGCTAATCCTGTACAACCAGCATCTAAGGTACACAAGGCTATGAAACTAGGCCCAAAGAGAAAGTCAACAAACACAAAACAATTTGTCAGGAACTTACCAACACCACAAAAACTGGGGTTATTTGACCGCAATAAAGATAAGAAAAAACAAAACGTACACCCAGAAACAAATGTCGATTTAAACAAAATCCCAAAAACGAACGACCACCTAAGTGCAACCAAAGTACAAAATTCTAGGAAGAGAGCACGAATTGACTCAGAAGTGGATTCTAGTCTGGTGCAAGACGAATCAACCGACTTGTGTGACCTATCGACCTACTCTATTGAGTCAGCTAACTCAACAAGTCCTAACAGCGCTAGAGGGTTGCGGATTCCGGCACCTAATGTCTCTGTGCCTACCGCGATTTCGAGTGGCAGGTCCAATAACATGGAACATGAAGAAACAGCCCTTCCTTAGGACCCTGATCGTGGGGCACCAAAACTATTACCTGATGTCTGGCCTTCTAGCGACAAAAATGCAACAGTAGGCCTCACAGAAGGTACTGCGCAAGCGAAACCCACACAGAGTCAAAAGTTAAATCCTGAAATGACTTCTGCTCAAATGAAGAATCAAAGAGACCTCAAAACAAGTATGATGTCAAGGTCCACTGATGTGAAAAATCCAAGGACCTGGAAGATTCGGGTTGAAAATCTTTTCCCTGATGACAAGGACATCAACCTCAATCGAAGGAACATGATGCACCTACTTCACACAATTCCCTCTCTACGGACAATCACCTCGGATGACATAGTCATTGTCGAATATATCTCAGAGGATGTCGCAGACAGAGTATTCTTGCACATAAGATCCACTGCTGTGGAAAATCTCTTCTCGTTGTGAAAGATGAAATACTATTTTACGGTTTTGACATCCAGGTTGAAAAACAACAATCCGATTTGAGAGAAGCTAGTAATTCACCGCCAGCTGGCGCAAAATCGTCAAATGAATCAAGAAGAGAGGTGTTAAGGCAACAATTCAAACTGAAATCGCCCAAACCCTCTAACGAAGTGCGAAACCAACAGTGCAACAATAATAACATGAGAGGAAGTGCCAACCTCAGACACAATTCATAACTAGCATATCTCAGTGGAGAGGAATTGTGTGGGCTAATCTCATGGAATACAAGAGGTTTTAACCATCTGTTCCAAGATTGGTCTTTACCCCTGGAAACTAACTTTGCAATATTTCTTCAAGAAACATGGTTGCGGCAAACCTCAGTAAAAGACGGATATACTGTAATGCTAAACGCAGCTGGAAATAACAAGCTGGGCTATCTTTTTTCCAGGCTAATCACTCTGTTGAATAACGCCCATGGATGAAAGGTTATCGAAACATATGTAACCCGAATCTCTATTTACAAGGAACTCTGCTGGTATTAGACATGGAAAAAAGGACGCAAAATATCTGCTATTGATAAACATTTACTGGAATCCAGTCATGATATCTACAGCACAATTCATCACTTCAGTCACTTCGATTATTGATTTGTGTTTAATAACACATTTAAACCTTGTTATAATAATCTGTGGAGACTTCAACTTCTCCTGGTATGAAGACCTGAAAACAAGCCCAATTTCGGCCACCACAAGCCAGTCAAGAGGTGAGTGTTGGAAACAGACCTTAAAAGCAAGACATTGTGAAATGATAAATGGTAGAGTACAAAGTGACATTCCGGCTGGTTTCCCATGGCAGAGAGAGAGCAGTAAGAAAACATTAGACTATTTTTGGATCAGCTCTTCACACTGGTCGAAAATAGAATGCCTGGACATACATAAGTCATCTAAAAGCGATCATCACGTCTTAGAGCTGTCTTTTCTAATGTCAAGGTGTAGTGTAAAACTAATGCATAATTGTCCATTAGAGATAAATCAAGGTGCAAACAGATTAAGAATAAATAACAACCAAATCCAAATGTTGAGCAAAAATCTAGAGGAAAAGACCAATGCTGTAGCCAACCGACTAAATTACTCACCTCTGCATCAACAATTTTGCACCAAAAAACATCAGTTAAGGAATACTTGTCAAATAAACAAATAAGCATTTAGTGTGTTGGTGAGCACCGAGAAAAAACAATTGACTAAGGACATAAAACAGTTGAAAAAAAGCAGAGGCTGCGACATAGCAACCAAAATCAGAAAGCGCAAGTCGAAATACCGCAAGTGGCTTAAATCATTCAAACTAATAAGGGACCAAGAGCATGCTGAACTCATGTTGAAGCCGATCTCGCAACATAAAGTAAAAGACTTTTGGATAATTCTTAACAAAGGATCTTTATGTCAAGACGCAATGTTAGCGAATGGAATCCCAGCATCGGTTTGGGAAGACCATTTCAACTCAGTCTTTAATGGCAAATCGAAACAAATTGAGCCAATAACTCTCGACTGTTCAGTACACTGGGATATGAATGAATCAAAAGATAAGATTGTGATAATGATTCAGCAACTAAAGAACTCACGTGCAGCAGGCCCTATTGCGTTGTCCAATATTATGCTAAAAGAAGAAAAGGAACTATGGGCCGAAGTCATTGTAAAACTTTTTCAATTGATATTGACTTCAAAAAGCATTGCCACTTCATGGACAACATCAGTTATTGTGCCAATATTTAAGAAGGGCAATAGGGACGATCCGAACAACTATCGCCCTATTGCCCTTCTGGACACAATAGGAAAAATGTTTGCGACCTGTTTACAACGAAAGTTAACATCATGGGCAAATGTTACTGGGTTAATGGATTGTCGACAAACAGGGTTCACCAAAGATACAGGAACTGAGGTGAATTTACTGATACTAAATCTATCAAAACTTGACGCATTAAAGCATAACAAGAAATTGTTTATAGCTTTTATCGATATGCGTCAAGCTTTTGACACAATCAATCGTGGAAAACTGTGGCTGAAACTTCTATCATGGTCCTGTCCAGTGGCCTTACTTCAACCGTTGATTGCACTGCATAAAGACACTTCTACTAGAGTCCGCCTCGATGCAGCTGTTAATCTGACAAATGAAATAAAAACTTCCAACGGTGTAAAGCATGGGTGCCCCCTAGCTGCACTCTTGTTTAAATTATTCATTGTGGGTATCTCAAGTAAACACCCATCATTTTCCACCAAAATTGAATGGGCAACAGATCAGTTGGGCGTATTATGCAGACGATATCGTACTGTTCGATTTAACCCAAATTGGTTTGCAACGTCTTTTGACCAATCTGGTCACATATTTCCAAGAAAACGACCTTGCGATCAACACTGAGAAATCCAGAATCATGGCAATTAGAACAGCACCAACAAATAATCAAATCAATTTAAGTGGACTGGTGAGACAATCGAGACCGTATCAGCAATCCGATATCTGGGTGTGCAAATAAACAGCTCTATCAGTGAATCGGATTGGGTGGCCGACTTGAAATATCGTATGTACATACTAACAATGCAAGGCCAAAAGTTACATTTTGAATACGGCAAATTCACGCTCTTAACACTACGGACCTTCTATATACAGAAAGTAATCCCAGTAATTACGTACGGGGCAGAAGCAGGATTGAAGATCGACTGCCAAATTTGGGCTGTACTGGAAGGCCAATTCTGGATAAGAGTATTGCGATTTCCAAGCAGCACCTCGATTGTTGCATTAAGATATGAACTGTGCTTGCAGGCACTACATGGAACCATTCAATGGAAATCAATAGGAGCATTACGCAAAATGCATCTCTGAAATATAGCACCAGCGAATGAGATATTTGAACCAACAAAAAAGAACCCTCACGCTTGAATTCTGCTGGCTTGGGCAAACAAAATCAGGAAAATCTTAGAGACAGCTGAAATCTCATGGCAGTTGGTAATAGCAACGCCCCAACTCGCAAACAAAATAAATAAATAAGACAGTGGAACTGGATTTCGAACGAAGAACTGCGCAGGACAATGTCGTCATTTCTGGATCTGGGTCTTTCATGCAATTGCCTAGATAAACTTCCAAAATATCTGTCAAGATTTCCTTCCCGACTGCATCAGAATAAGTTTCTGAGGCTACGTCTGAACGTCTGTAAAACTAAAGAAGTTCTATGGAGAAGACATGATATGAAGACTATAGACAATCTTTGTCGATTTTGCATAAATGAAATAGAATCATTAAAACATCTAATCATTGAATGTCCCACAATAGCTACACAACAGTCATGCTTTTTTGGCAGATTTGCACCTTTTGATACTAATTTAGATGAATGGTGGTGGATGCTGTTGACTGGTAACAACGTGATGTTAACCTGTCTAGTGATTACTTTCTCGAGAAACTTCTGGAGTAGGGATAAGACTCTTAATTGATTCAAATCATGTGGATTCCGCAGTCTAATAAATGAACTATTATGTCTGGTTAATTGTGACAAGGCAACAGTTTGAAAAAATGTGAGATGGGCGAGTGAGAAGTCGTTATAAGCGTCCATCTTAAAAGAACTGAAGAATTTCTAATGGATGGATTTATGTGTTTGGCTGGATATGTGTTTTTTTTCCTTATCTAGTGAAGTCTGTTGTGATGTTTTGTTTTGTTATTAAAGTTTGTATAAACTAATTGTCACAATACAAAAAAAAAATAGGTAAAGCCTCGATGTCTTTGAACTTTGCCTCTACAGCCATGAATAACTGTTTCACTAGCTTCACACCAGTGTCCCTAACCTCACCAGAGCTCAGGTAGGACCTTAAAGCTTTGACAGCAGGAACCACCAAGGAGATGCTTGATGCATGGGAGCAAATCTCCTTCGTGAGCTCTGCACAGGGTGCCAACACAGATAAAACATGTTCTGCCAAAAGCCACTGGCAGGCAGAAAGATTAGACACTTTATCGTCCTCTCCACAGTACAAACTAACTGGCCGCCTCTGCCCTACCAGTCGCTCTAGCATCAAAAAGGACGAGTTCCACCGTGTTGACACGTCGTGAATCAACTGCAATTCAGGGAACCCAAGATCATTTTGCAGTGCGTGCAAGCGGGACATGGCGGAACTAGAATGTTTGAAGTGGCCAACAAGTTTTCTTGCATGTGCCATTATAACCAGCACAGATCTTTGCACAAAAAGGCCATCATGGATGCAAATCTGTAGGATGTGTGCAAAACACCCCACGCTAACAGAATCTGCTTCTCTGAAGGCCTTGCACATGTTAGCTGCATTATCATAAAGAATCACGTGCACTTTGGAATGGCTAATATTTTGGCACCAGTATGGCTTCTGCCAGAAGCCTCACACTGCAACAAAACTCCATGCCTTTTCATGTTGCTGGCTAGCCAATGTCCTGTTAAGCTCATAAAAGATTTCACAGTATTATCAGAGGTCCAAAGGTCTACAGTAAACGCTATTTTCTCAACCCTCTGCACCTCTGAAGCAATAAACTGGCTCACTTTTTCATACAGGTCCAGGATGATGCTAGTCGAAAAATATTTACGTGATGGTAGGTTCCAATTTATGGAGTAAATGCACAAAACCTACGTCCTCAACAACAGAAAATGGTTGCAAGTCTAATGCTATCATTTCACCAGTACTGCGATGCACAGCGTGTGCGTAAAGACTGTTCAGAGGCCACACTTGCATTTTGTCCAGGCAATCTTGAATGGACAGCTGTGACCATGCACTCTTTGCACTTTGCAGGAGTCACATTGCTGTTGATTCTTCTTACAACTGCCTCTTTTTTTCCGTTCATATTGAACATAGTCATTGTGATGTTTGAACTGCAGATGGTTGGTCAGTGCTGATGTGCTGCACTGTCTTGAGTTTGCAGAACCACGAGACAAAACCGCAAGGCACACAGAACACACTGCCTTGGAGTTATCATCCATTTTAATGGTAAATTAATGCCACACTGGGATGGTTTTCTCCTTCGTGCCACTCATGCCGACAATGGGGGGGTTCTGCTGCTCTGGTCCATGGATAGGGTTTCTGCTGGGCATGTCTCCTAGCTGTTGCTTGTGGGCCTTTACGTAAATCAGAAGCTTGTACTGGTGACAGAAAGAAATGAAAAGCAAAAGTCAAACTTAAGAGTATGTTTTGGCAGGGCTGTACCGAATGATGGCCTTGAAGCGGTATTTGGGTTTACTTCAAATCTTTTAAAAAGGCATGTAAAATTATGTAAAAAGGGAAATATGAACAATGACAAAAACTGCCCTTGAAATTGGCAGGAGTGTGAAGCTATTATGTACATCCACTGACTGTGGCAAGCATTATGTATCAGTCTTTCATTTATCAGACATACTCACCGTGTGGTGGCCCTCCCACCTCAAGCTTCCCCTGAATAGTAAAACCCCCATAATACTCACCAGGACTGTAGGCACTAGGCAGTGATTTGCATCAAGGTGGTGGAATGGCAAGCCGGTATCAGAGAAGAGCTTCCATGGTTGGTGCTGCGTCTTTTATGGGCAGTTGTATGACTAAAGTAAAAGATTATGTTATGTGTGAGCGGCTGAGAGTGAACCCTAATACTCCTATACCAGACCCCAAGCCCCCAGCACTGAGCAGAGGCCAATGCTGTCCTCTGTCACACCCCACCCCACCTTGCAAATCACTCCCCTCTGGCATGGAAGTCCTAACACACCCTGACTGCTTCGATATTATTGAGGCCAAGCAGGTGCCTCCAGTTCCAAGTCTGGAACCAAAAACACAAAAAGCTAGCGTGGACCAGTGTCAGAAAAGGAATGAATAGCCATTTGCAACAGTGAGCCACTTTATGGGAGTGGGCAATAGGGCAAATGCCTGAACCAAAAATACAAAAAGCTAGCATGGACATGTTTTCAGCAGTCATAGGTGGGCCCTTTTTGGGGTACTGTGGTGGGCTAGTTTGATGAGTTACTTCGCTATGCGGCTAATCATTTTGACCAGTGTTGCTGAATGAATATTCTTTAAAATGCACAATTTTTCTACCCATCCCATTATCTCCCAAAACACCCCCTTGGGTAGTACTAGTCAAAATGTGTCAGAAAAGGAATGAATAACCATTTGCAACATCAGTGAAGCACTTTTTGGGAGTGAGCAATAGGGCAAATGCCTGAATCAAAACTACAAAAACCTAGAGCAGGCATGTTTTCAGGAGTCATAGGTGGGCACTTTTTGGGGCAATGTGGTGGGCCAGTTTGATGAGTTATTTTGCTATGCAGCTAATCATTTTGACAAGTGTTGCTGAATGAATATTCTTTAAAATGCACAATTTTTCTACCCATCACATTTTCTCCCAAAACACCCCTTTGGGTTGTACTAGTCAAAACGTGTCAGAAAAGGAATGAATAGCCAGTTGCAACAACAGTGAGACACTTTCTGGGAGAGGGCAATAGGGCAAATTCCTGAACCAAAAATACAAAAAGCTAGCCTCAGACATGTTTTCAGGAGTCACAGGTGGGCACTTTTTGGGGCAATGTGGTGAGCCAGTTTGATAAGTTACTTCGCTATGCAGCTAATCATTTTGACCATTGTAGCTGAATAAATATTCTTTCAAATGCGCAATTTTCCGACCCATCACATTTTCTCCCAAAACACCCCCTTGTGTAGTACTAGTCAAACAGTGTCAGAAAAGGAATGAATAGACATTTGCAACAATAGTGAGGCACTTTTTGGGCGTGGGCAATGAGCCACAGTTGCTGAAGGGGGAGCCTCGTGATTCTGGGGGCTGCTCCTGGAGAGTGGAACGCCATCCCGAATTGTGCAAAGAAGGTCAGGCCACCGGCTTTGCACCGGTGGCCAGACCAAAATTATTGGCATTTCGGTGAGGCTGCGGGAGTGCAGAGCATCCCAGTGGCCTCCCTGTGTTGAAGGGGTGGGGGGGGCTTCAGCAGATTTTCAAAAGCCCCCCACTCCTTCAACATGGTGAGGCCACTGGGGTGCCCTGCACCCCTCCGGCCCCCCCAAAATGCCAATCATTTCAGTCTGGGGGGCTGCACCCGGAGAGTGGAGTGGCCCCCGGTGTATCCATACAAAGTTGGGCCACCGGCTTTGCACCGGTGGCCTGCTGGAAATCGCTGGCATTTCGGTGAGACCACGGGGGTGCTGGGCACCACAGCCGCCTCACCGTGTTGAAGGGGTGGGGTAGCCTCAGCAAATTTTGAGGCCTTCGGGGTTTAAAAAGTGCCCCGGCAGCCTCGTGAGTCTGGGGGACCTCTCCCGGAGAGTGGAGCGGCCTCCAAATTATCCATAGAAGGTTTCGGTGCACTTACCTGGGTAATGGAGGATCTCTGGGTGCTGGCATCTGCTGTGCACTCCACTGGCATAGGAAGCGAGGGAAGGGAAGAACTATTCCCTTCCCTCACTTTCTATTTCAACCCATGCTGTGGCTGTTTCGTTTGTGGTCAGGCTGCAGTAGCCAATAAGCAAACAGCTTATTTGGCTTCTGAGGCCTAGGCACTGCCATACTTTCTATGATTGGCTGTCATCTCCCAAACAGGAGGAAGACAGCTAATCATAGAAAGTGGACTTCGGCTACGAGTCAAAGCTGAATAGCTGTTTTTCAGCCGAACTTCGGCAGAATAGCGACTCGAAGTCAAAGTTCGGTACACCCCTACTTTGGACCATCGGGTATTTTTCATCTGTTAAAAAGCATGCCAATTAATAGTCTTGCAGTCAAACAAATGCTTTACTACATGCACAGTAAAAAGCAAGGAGCGTGCCACCTTATCGTCTTGCAGTTAAGCGGTTTCATGTCTGCTTGCAAGGTTAAGGATGCTGGTACTGTAGTTCTCAGCTTTCATTAAAGGTTTAGTGCTCATTACGGACTGTGTTGTTATTGGATTCTCATAACGTGATAGCTGCTTGTCACCGTGTACAAATTCTTAGAATGTGTGCATCCCCTCAGTGATATTTTGTGTGGATAAATGCATGTGGCTTACCATATTATATATACTGAACTTTGTGAATGGATTGTTTTACAAGAAGAAGCAATTGGAGGCTCAAAGGAGTTTCTGATGATACTACTGGAGTTTATTGCCAACAACTCTTATTTTCAACATAATGACAATTTCAATATCCAAATATCGGGCGCGGCCATGGGAGCTACCATGGCACCGGCTTATGCAAATAGCTTCATGTATAAATTTGAAACCCAACATATCCTTAAACATCCGGAATGGTCCAAGTACATCAGCAAATGGGTTCGATATGTAGATGACATATTTGGAATTTGGCAAGGAGAGTTAGAACAATTGGAAGGGTTTTTCACTTATATCAACACGATCAATCACAGAATTCAATTTACAACAGAGATAGGGAACCCAGGCATACATTATCTAGATGTCGTAATTGATGTACACAATTATTAGATTAAAACTACATTGTTCACCAAACCAACAGATTGGAATAACTTGCTAGACAGACTAAGCTTTCATCCACCACAGACTCTCAAGAACTTACCTTATAGTCAAATGTTAGGAATTAAAAGGATAGTGAGCGATTCATCGTAATGCGATACACAATTGGCTAGACTATGCACCAAACTGAAGGAAAGGGGATACCCATAAAATGATTTAATCTTGGCAAGATTGAAAACTGAGACTAGGAAACAGGAAGATCTGCTAAGCAGCAAAACAACACGAAGCGCACCTCCAATAGTGTTTGTCTCGAAATTCACGATTCAAAGTCATCAAATTAGCAAATGTATCACCAGACATTGAAATATCCTTACCAGCAATGAAAGGACAAAAAACCTTTTCAGCAATACCTTTGCTTACCAGAGGAGCAATAACTTGAGGGATCTACTTGCCAATACAAGAACCAATGTCAAACAACAACAAACAAACAGAAATATAGGAACCTTCCCCTGCATGTGGTGTGGCAATTGAAATAATATAATTCAGGGACAAGCCGTACTTCATCCCAATACAGGCGAAATAATACCATTGAAGATATGTGCCACCTGCCTCACCGAAAATGTAATATACTGTATCTGATGTCCCTGTGGCATGAATTATGTTGGACAAACGGGAAGAAAAATCAGAACCAGGATGAACAAGCACAAATCGTGCATAAGAATGAATGCATCAGCAGTAGCTAGACACTTTAATGAAAAGGGGCATAGTATCACACAGTTTAAATTTCAAGTACTTGAAACAATCAACACAAGAGGCCAAAGAAAGGACTTTAAAAAGCTGAGGGCACAGAAAGAAGCATTTTGGATAGACTGGTTTGGGCGCCCTGAGTCCAAATGGGATAAACGAGAAGTGGGACTTGATTTGCTTCCTTTGATATACTCATAGCATGATAATACATAATGCACCCAGAACATTTTAGGCCAAGACTTTGTTCCACAATGTGGTGTAGCAGTGACAGTTGTCGTCATTGCTTTTCAACCAGTGCCAGAATGAGTTCTTTCAGTTCAAAAGACCGACCAAAACATTGATTGATGGTAGTTTACCTGGCTGCATAGACCAGATGTAAATAGGGAGGGGAACTTGAATTGCTTCCTTGATATATTCGCAGCTTGATAATACATTATGTACCCACGACATTTTTAGGCCAAGACTGTGATTCAGATTGTGGTGCACCAAAAGCACCGGAGCAATTGTCGTCACTGATCTCCAACCAGAACCAGAGTGAGTTCTTTCAGTTCAAAAGAACAGCGATAGCATTGATTTGTGTGAGTTCACCAGGCTGCATAAACCATATGTATTGTTTTATATTTGTTTTGCTGGGCACGATGGATAGATCCGGATGTATTGTTTAATATTTCTCTTACTGTGCATGTAGGAGAGATCAGTTCCGATACAGGGAAGGTGGTCCATACGGAGCACACCCTAACAATGCTGGGGATCTGCCAACCATCAGCCACTATTGTTATTCACAACATTGTTGAATGCTTAAATATGTGCTAGACGTGACTCACATATATATATATATATATATATATATATATATATATATATATATATATATATATATATATATATATATATATATACATATATATATTACACAGCCACGGTAGTGTTGTTATGGTCAAGTTGCTTTTTCCATAGGAAGAGACCTTTTTGGGCGGCCTATAACTCCGCTCTCCCTGGACGAATCCTCACCAAACTTTGCAAAAACAAGTATATGGGTCACTCTGAATTTATTTGCAAAGTTTGGTGAGGTTTGGTCCGGGGGGGGGCAAAGTTATAGGGGGGGTCCAAAACGTCTTTTTTTCCCCATAGATTGAATGGAGAAAAAACATTGCTCACGCCTATAGCCCAAACCGCTGGACAGATTTTCACCAAATTTGGACCAGCGGCTTCGTCCCGAAAGCGTGCTTTTGCAAATTTGGTGAAAATCTGTCCAGTTGTTTTTTAAAAAATGGCCAAAAAGTGGGTCACAAAAAATTATTAATCTATGTTTGGTCCGCAGACACACTTCCCTGTTCGCTCCGCGGACAGTGTCCTGATTGGCCAATCGGCTTGTGTCATGTCCGCGGACATGCAACGTGTTCTCTAATTGGACGGTGAAGAGCGTGAAGTGCGTCAGATTTTTGGAAACACCCGCCATCTTGGATTCACGGATGTCCGCGGACAGTGTGGTGAAACTTGGTGGAAAAATACTATTTAGTAAAGTGTTTTGGTGTGTAAGACTGTTTGGGGAGGGTGGGGGAGTAAGAGATGGGTTAAATGTTGTATTCATTTAGGTGGGAGGCACACCTGTTGTGTTCCTTCTGACCGCGGACAATACGGGTGTCCTGGAATGTTCATAAATAAACGAAATGGGGGTGTCCTGAGGACACTACGCCTGTCTGTATGGTTCGTAGGCAAGTTGAAACTGTTCTAAGAACACATTAAGTGTCCTGCGATGCTCTAAATAAACAAAATGGGGGTGTCCTGAGGACGGTATACCTGTCCGTACTGTTCGTAGGCAAGTTGAAATTGTTCTAAGAACACATCAAATGTCCTGGGATGTTCGTAAATAAACAAAATGGGTGTGTCCTGAGCATGCTATGACTGTTCGTATTGTTTGCAGGCAAGCTGAAACTGTTCTAAGAATACAGACGATGTCCTGAAATGTTTGTAAATAAACGAAATGGGGGTGTCCTGAGGACGCTGCCGTATTGTTCGTAGGCAAGTTGAAATTGTTCTAAGAACATGTGTCCTGGGATGTTTGTAAATAAACAAAATGGGGGTGTCCTGAGTACGCTATACCTGTCCGTACTGTTCATAGGCAAGTTTAAATTGTTCTAAGAACACATCAAGTATCCTGGGATGTTTGTAAATAAACAAAATGGGGGTGTTCTGAGAATGCTATGAAATTGTTCTAAGAACACATCAAGTGTCCTGGGATGTTCGTAAATAAACAAAATGGGGGTCTTCTGAGGACGCTAGAACTGTCCTAATTGTTCGCAAGCTAGCTGAAACTGTCCTAAGAACACAAGCGGTGTCCTGAAATGTTCGTAAATAAACGAAATGGGTGTGTCCTGAGGATGCTATGACTGTCCGTATTGTTCGCAGGCAAGTTGAAACTGTTCTAAGAATACAGACGATGTCCTGATGAAATGTTCGTAAATAAACGAAATGGCGGTGTCCTGAGGACACTGTCCATATTGTTCATAGGCAAGTTGAAATTGTTCTAAGAACATGTGTCCTTGGATGTTCGTAAATAAACAAAATGGGGGTGTCCTGAGTACGCTATACCTGTCCATACTGTTTGTAGGCAAGTTGAAATTGTTCTAAGAACACATCAAGTGTCCTGAGATGTTTGTAAATAAACAAAATGGGTGTGTTCTGAGGACGCTAGACCTGTCCGAACTGCTCTCAAGCAAGCTGAAACTGTCCTAAGAACACACGCGGTGTTCTGAAATGTTCATAAATAAATGAAATGGGTGTGTCCTGAGGATGCTATGACTGTCTGTATTGTTCGCAGTCAAGTTGAAACTGTTCTAAGAATACAGACGATGTCCTGAAATGTTCGTAAATAAACAAAATGGGGTTGTCCTGAGGACGCTGTCCGTATTGTCCATAGGCAAGTTGAAATTGTTCTAAGAACACATTATGTGTCCTGGGATGTTCGTAAATAAACAAAATGGGGGTGTCCTGAGGATGCTATACCTGTCCGTACTGTTCGTAGGCAAGTTGAAACTGTTCTAAAACACATCAAGTGTCCTGGGATGTTCATAAATAAACAAAATAGGTGTGTCCTGAGGACGCTATGCCTGTCCGTACTGTTCGCAGGGAAGTTGAAACTGTTCTAAGAACACTTGCAGTGTTCTGAAATGTTCGTAAGTAAACGAAATGGGGGTGTCCTGAGGACGCTATACCTGTCCGTACTGTTCGTGGGCAAGTTGAAACTGTTCTAAGAACACTCATCATGTTTGCGGACATTAAAAGTGCCATATGGCATAGTTAAAATGTTTGACTCTATGGGTGTGATATGCTGCGGTGGTTGTGGCCAGGGCATAGAGTCTTGGGAGCATGGCCATATGGCCATGCACCCAAGACTCTATGCCCTGGCCACAACCACTGCAGCATATCACACCCATAGAGTATGGACATATGGCCATGCACCCAAGACTCTATGCCCTGGCCACAACCACCGCAGCAGATCACACCCATAGTGGCTTATCCAGTCTTGGGTGCATGGACAAGACCAAATTTATAAGCACCAAAGTTATAAGCTATTATGGGTGTGGTATGCTGCGGTGGTTGTGGCCAGGGCCTATAGTCTTGGGTGCATGGTCAAGACCAAATTTATAAACACTGAAGTTATAAGTCACTATGGGTGTGATTTGCTGCGATGGTTATACTTATTATAATATACTTACTGTTTGGTTTAGTAACTGGAGTACATATATTCCTTGTTAATTTCTGTGATAAAAGAAAAGATCATGTTAGTATTGGTATTTTGTAACGACTTATAACATTGAATAATCAACATTTTATTTTTACCCTTATATTTAGTAGATTACAAACCAGTGTCCTGTGCAATTTGCTCAGTTTCTGTGTTTGTTGCTAAAACCATTGGGTCTGTGGGAAAAATAAAATCCATGTTGGATTAAAAAAAAAACTTTTTGTTATGCTACAGTCTATTTGTTTGTTTTCAGTGTTCACTTGTTGTTTCTGGCTAATGTTCTATATGTTGGCTTGTTGCAGATTTTTGGAGCAGTTAGATACCTGTTGACATATTGTAACTGTCTATTTTTTGTTATAATGAAGTGGTACTGATTTATCTGTTTGGATATTGTAAAATCTTGGGGCAGTTAGAAACCAGTTGGCATATTCTAACTGTCTATTTTTTGTTATAATGAAGTGGTATTGATTTATCTGTTTGGTTATTGTAAAATCTTGGGGCAGTTAGATACCAGTTGGCATATTCTAACTGTCTATTTTATGATATAATTTAGTGGTATTCATTTATCTGTTTAGTTGTTGTAGAATCTTGGGGCAGTTAGACAGCTGTTGGCATATTCTAACAGTTTATAGTTTTTTAATAGAAGTTTTGTTAATGTTTAAGTACAGTTTAATTAATAAATTTTGGTTTTAAGAAGATTAAATAAGCGTTTGTAAGATTTGCTGGTAATCTCTGCTTTAGAGTAATGGTACTATCATTACATTCGGAGCATCCATATTTTTTTAAAATATATGCAGTATAGTGACCTGCATTGGTTGTGGCTCCTGTGTGGTAGATTATACCTATTGTTGTGAAGGTTTTCTTACCAAGTGATACTTTACCATGTGTGAATCCAGTCATCTTGTAGTTGTTTTTGGTACCATCTGCACTCTAACGTAGAAGCATTAGTATTACGTATTTACTATGTGTTTGTATTATTAAGGCGAGCGATTATCCGAATTGCAGGTAGTACATAATCTACCATGGTTTGCATTTTGTACAAGTTGCTGAAATGGAACGGATTCACAATTAGGTATTGATACATACAAGGAGCGCTAATTGGGGATTTGTTCTTGTGTCACATTGTTGCAGAGAGTGCATGTATGTTTCCACATGTATGAAATCTGGAAGATTTCATTTATAGGTATGTTTTTATTTTCCAGTACTTGTAGTAAGTACATTAGAAATTCTTGTGGATCTTCCTGTGAGTTTATAGTGAATTTCACCATTCCAGCACAGTAGTCCAATTGTTGTCTTATTCCATAAACACTATACGTGTTGTCAGGATTATTTGTTGCATTTCTATGAAGTACTAACATTTGCAAACACAATTGGTCTGTACTGTGTAAGTAAATGTTGTCAACAATTGGTGGTAATTGAAATAGAATATTCATTGCTACATTTGCGTAGCAACTTACACCAATTACATTTCAACGATTAAATGGACCAGGTAGTTCTGTATCTGAGTGCTTTTTTTTTAGTTTGTCTTCCTTTTTTGAAGAAGTACCTGGTTTACTTTCCTTAATAGTTTCTTTTTTGTTTGTGGTACTTGATGAAGTATTCGTTTTTTTTACTCTCTTTGGAGGATTTGCAGTGACATCCTGTTGCATTTCTGTTTGATTTAGTTTTCTTTTACAACATTTTACTTTTTGTGGAACAGGATATGTTTTTAGATGGGGGGTTATAGTGAACAAAGTCTATTGTATTCTAAAATGCAAGGAATATCAAAGTTTACTTTACTTGCATCAAAGTTGATTAGAAATAGACCGTCAAGTATACGTAAGCGTGATAGTGCTACGTAGCTCATGCCTTCTTTAAAGACTGTGGGCCTCATTACACAGTAGGCGGTAACCATGGCGCTATTAGCGCCATTGGTTGCCGCCGGTATTTTACCGTGTCCGCCTTGGTGGATGGCGGAATTACCGCCCTACTCCAAGGTGAGCGGGGGCGGTAATTCCCCATTAACCAAGGCACTTCCCCATTCCCATTTTTGCCCCCATAGGGCATAATGGGAATGGGGAAGGTGCTAATTACGGTACCGCAAATTGCGGTACCGTAATTAGCTCCAAGGTCCCTTTGCAGCACCTTACTTTAACAGCTGGTAAAACCAGCCGTTAAGGTCGGGTCCCGCAAAGGGAACTCGTAGTAAGGTGGTAAGGGTTTACCGGTACCGGTGCCCTTACCGGTACCAGTAAAACCTTGCCGCCTAACGTGTAATGAGGCCCTGTGTTACCAATGACTATCAATGTTTTGTCTACGGTAAGACCTTGTGATTTATGAATGGTAACTGCGTATGCAAGAGATAGAGAAAATTGTTCTCTGCGTACATACATGTCTTTGAAGAGAAGGAATCGAGCTGTTGAGCGTCCTATCCTTTTCACTTCTGAAAGTTTGTCAAAGAGAATATTGACAAACTGAATGTTGTTGTCACGTGGGTATGTTTGAAAGCCAACAACTGTATCCAGTGCTCCATTAACAAGTCCTTGATCCACGTCAAGGTTACGTTTAAGCATTACTCTGCAATTTAAGGATCATTTTAATATTTTTTCCAATCCAGCTGTGTTGGAGATTGAATTTTCTAAACTATTAACAGGCCGATTCATGGAATAATTAGCGCGGCGCAAGTGGCCAAAAACGTGCGAATCGCAGTGGAATAGCGAAAATCGCAGTGCAAGTGCGAAAATCGCACGAAAAGCAGCGCACATCGATTCATGGAAGGCCGTGCGCGAGAAAACCATCGGATGTGCCATAAAAAAGTGTGCGGCGCACGTTGGCGCACAGGCCATCTAACTGCGTGCGCCAGGTCACAGCGAAAATCGCACATAGCGCGGCGCACGCAACAAAAGTAGACGGGACACGGGGCGTAACACTCGGAATGGGGAACAACTTGCCAAAATGTGGGCGTCACAGGGAAAGTACAGGGTACAAGTGCGCGGAATGCCCACACGCTCGCCTACAACACGTATTCATGGAATAGAATAGGGCAAAAAAGCGCACGCTCAAACCAGCGCACAGGCACAAACACGACCGCCACAAGAAAGCAGGCGGTAGCGTCTCTGCGCCTGTAAGAAATGTGCGCCAAAAGGTACGCCAAAAAATAGCACCTATATACTGCCATGATGAATGTCCCATACTGTGGCCCTCCAGGACAAATGACGTGCAAAGGGGTACCCACAAACACGGACACCCGCTGACAAAAAATACGTGTGCGTGTATACCGGGGTGCGCGGGAAGTCACACACGCGAATTGGCAGGGCATGTGAATTCCAGGGGTTTGCGGGAAGTTCCACACGCGATTTGTCAGGGTACGTGGATTACAGGGGTGCGCGGGAAGTTCCACACGCGATTTGGCCGTGTACGTGGATTTCAGGGGTGCGCGGGAAGTTCCACACGCGATTTGGCCGTGTACGTGGATTTCAGGGGTGCGCGGGAAGTTCCACACGCGATTTGTCAGGGTACGTGGATTTCAGTGGTGCGCGGGAAGTTCCACACGCGATTTGGCCGTGTACGTGGATTTCAGGGGTGCGCGGGAAGTACCACACGCGATTTGGCCATGTATGTGGATTTCAGGGGTGCGCGGGAAGTTCCACACGCGATTTGGCCGTGTACGTGGATTTCAGGGGTGCGCGGGAAGTTCCACACGCGATTTGTCAGGGTACGTGGATTTCAGTGGTGCGCGGGAAGTTCCACACGCGATTTGTCAGGGTACGTGGATTTCAGTGGTGCGCGGGAAGTTCCACACGCGATCTGGCCGTGTACGTGGATTTCAGGGGTGCGCGGGAAGTACCACACGCGATTTGGCCGGGTACGTGGATTTCAGGGGTGCGTGGGAAGTTCCACACGCGATTTGTCAGGGTACGTGGATTACAGGGGTGCGCAGGAAGTTCCACACGCGATTTGGCTGGGCACATGTATGACAGGGGTATGCGGGAAATTCTACACGCGATTTGGCTGTGTGCTCCCAGGTATTCCCTGTACACCCTCCACGGCCCCTGCAGGCAGCACACATCACAGGGGACTACCCTGCACACCTGCTCATGTCACCCAGCACCCCCACCCCCCAGCATCCAGGGGCACCCTCCACCAGGCCCCCACTCATGTCTCCCACCACCCCCACCCCCCAGCCACCATGGGCAGCCCCCACCAGGCCCCCACTCATGTCTCCCACTCACCCCCACCCCCCAGCCACCATGGGCAGCCCCCACCAGGCCCCCACTCATGTCCCCTATCACCCCCACCCCCCAGCAGTGCAGGGGCACCCTCCACCAGGCCCCCACTCATGTCCCCCTGCACCCCCACCCCCCAGCATCCAGGGGCACCCTCCACCAGGCCCCCACTCATGGCCCCTATCACCCCCACCCCCCCGCCACCAGGGGCAGCCTCCACCAGGCCCCCACTCATGTCTCCCACCCACCCCCACCCCCCAGCCACCATGGGCAGCCCCCACCAGGCCCCCACTCATGTCCCCCTGCACCCCCACCCCCCAGCATCCAGGGGCACCCTCCACCAGGCCCCCACTCATGTCTCCCACCACCCCCACCCCCCAGCCACCATGGCCAGCCCCCACCAGGCCCCCACTCATGTCCCCTATCACCCCACCCCCCAGCAGTGCAGGGGCACCCTCCACCAGGCCCCCACTCATGTCTACCACCACCCCCACCCCCCAGCCACCATGGCCAGCCCCCACCAGGCCCCCACTCATGTCCCCCTGCACCCCCACCCCCCAGCATTCAGGGGCACCCTCCACCAGGCCCCCACTCATGTCTCCCACCACCCCCACCCCCCAGCCACCATGGCCAGCCCCCACCAGGCCCCCACTCATGTCCCCTATCACCCCCACCCCCAGCAGTGCAGGGGCAGCCCCCACCAGGCCCCCACTCATGTCTCAAACCACCCCCACCCCCCAGCAGTGCAGGGGCAGCCTCCACCAGGCCCCCACTCATGTCTACCACCACCCCCACCCCCCAGCCACCATGGGCAGCCCCCACCAGGCCCCCACTCATGTCTCCCACCCACCCCCACCCCCCAGCCACCATGGGCAGCCCCCACCAGGCCCCCACTCATGTCCCCTATCACCCCCACCCACCAGCAGTGCAGGGGCACCCTCCACCAGGCCCCCACTCATGTCCCCCTGCACCCCCACCCCCCAGCATCCAGGGGCACCCTCCACCAGGCCCCCACTCATGGCCCCTATCACCCCCACCCCCCGCCACCAGGGGCAGCCTCCACCAGGCCCCCACTCATGTCTACCACCACCCCCACCCCCCAGCCACCATGGCCAGCCCCCACCAGGCCCCCACTCATGTCCCCCTGCACCCCCACCCCCCAGCATCCAGGGGCACCCTCCACCAGGCCCCCACTCATGTCTCCCACCACCCCCAACCCCCCAGCCACCATGGCCAGCCCCCACCAGGCCCCCACTCATGTCCCCTATCACCCCCACCCCCCAGCAGTGCAGGGGCAGCCCCCACCAGGCCCCCACTCATGTCTCCCACCACCCCCACCCCCCAGCAGTGCAGGGGCAGCCTCCACCAGGCCCCCACTCATGTCTACCACCACCCCCACCCCCCAGCCACCATGGGCAGCCCCCACCAGGCCCCCACTCATGTCTCCCACCCACCCCCACCCCCCAGCCACCATGGGCAGCCCCCACCAGGCCCCCACTCATGTCCCCTATCACCCCCACCCCCCAGCAGTGCAGGGGCACCCTCCACCAGGCCCCCACTCATGTCCCCCTGCACCCCCACCCCCCCAGCATCCAGGGGCACCCTCCACCAGGCCCCCACTCATGGCCCCTATCACCCCCATCCCCCCGCCACCAGGGGCAGCCTCCACCAGGCCCCCACTCATGTCTCCCACCCACCCCCACCCCCCAGCCACCATGGGCAGCCCCCACCAGGCCCCCACTCATGTCCCCCTGCACCCCCAACCCCCAGCATCCAGGGGCACCCTCCACCAGGCCCCCACTCATGTCTCCCACCACCCCCACCCCCCAGCCACCATGGCCAGCCCCCACCAGGCCCCCACTCATGTCCCCTATCACCCCCACCCCCCAGCAGTGCAGGGGCACCCTCCACCAGGCCCCCACTCATGTCTACCACCACCCCCACCCCCCAGCCACCATGGCCAGCCCGCACCAGGCCCCCACTCATGTCCCCCTGCACCCCCACCCCCCAGCATCCAGGGGCACCCTCCACCAGGCCCCCACTCATGTCTCCCACCACCCCCACCCCCCAGCCACCATGGCCAGCCCCCACCAGGCCCCCACTCATGTCCCCTATCACCCCCACCCCCCAGCAGTGCAGGGGCAGCCCCCACCAGGCCCCCACTCATGTCTCCCACCACCCCCACCCCCCAGCAGTGCAGGGGCAGCCTCCACCAGGCCCCCACTCATGTCTACCACCGCCCCCACCCCCCAGCCACCAGGGGCACCCTCCCCCAGGCCCCCACTCATGTCTACCACCACCCCCACCCCCCAGCCACCATGGGCAGCCCCCACCAGGCCCCCACTCATGTCCCCCTGCACCCCCACCCCCCAGCATCCAGGGGCACCCTCCACCAGGCCCCCACTCATGGCCCCTATCACCCCCACCCCCCCGCCACCAGGGGCAGCCTCCACCAGGCCCCCACCCATGTCTCCCACCACCCCCACCCCCCAGCAGTGCAGGGGCACCCTCCACCAGGCCCCCACTCATGTCTCCCACCACCCCCACCCCCCAGCAGTGCAGGGGCAGCCTCCACCAGGCCCCCACTCATGTCTCCCACCCACCCCCACCCCCCAGCCACCATGGGCAGCCCCCACCAGGCCCCCACTCATGTCCCCTATCACCCCCACACCCCAGCAGTGCAGGGGCACCCTCCACCAGGCCCCCACTCATGTCTCCCACCCACCCCCACCCCCCAGCCACCATGGGCAGCCCCCACCAGGCCCCCACTCATGTCCCCTATCACCCCCACCCCCCAGCAGTGCAGGGGCACCCTCCACCAGGCCCCCACTCATGTCTACCACCCACCCCCACCCCCCAGCCACCATGGGCAGCCCCCACCAGGCCCCCACTCATGTCCCCCTGCACCCCCACCCCCCAGCATCCAGGGGCACCCTCCACCAGGCCCCCACTCATGTCTTCCACCACCCCCACACCCCAGCCACCATGGCCAGCCCCCACCAGGCCCCCACTCATGTCCCCTATCACCCCCACCCCCCAGCAGTGCAGGGGCACCCTCCACCAGGCCCCCACTCATGTCCCCCTGCACCCCCACCCCCCAGCATCCAGGGGCACCCTCCACCAGGCCCCCACTCATGGCCCCTATCACCCCCACCCCCCCTGCCACCAGGGGCAGCCTCCACCAGGCCCCCACCCATGTCTCCCACCACCCCCACCCCCCAGCAGTGCAGGGGCAGCCTCCACGAGGCCCCCACTCATGTCGACCACCCACCCCCACCCCCCAGCCACCATGGGCACCCTCCACCAGGCCCCCACTCATGTCTCCCACCACCCCCACCCCCCAGCCACCATGGGCAGCCTCCACCAGGTCCTCACAATCCCCAATCATGTGCGTTATGGTCAGCCTCCACAGCCAAAAAGCCCTACCAAGTAACCCATTCACCCACATGGAAATGGAAATTACATGTTACACCCCCAATGTTCATAAAGCTAATGAACCCATGTCCGTCACACACAATGGTTGCAATTGAATGGGAAAACACCCAGCATGACATGCATGAAACCAATGAGATGATACCACACAGTGAAGTATGAAAACAAAATTTTATTAAAAAAAAGAAAGAATGCAAAAGAAATGAAACAAACTACAATGGGAATGAAAAAAAGATAAGCTGCATGTCCGTTTAAAAAAATAAAAACACCAAATCCTAATCCAAAAAAATGTCGTCCAAAGTCAAATGAAAAATAAAATCAATCCAATGAAGAACTATGTACAAAACATCCAAGGGTCCATGAGCCCAACTGAACAAAGGAAACCTACAAAAAACCCTAACTAAAATGCAACTATATACAAAAAGTGGAGCAGTGTCCGTCGACTCCAAATCATAAGAACAAACAAAGGAAACCTAAAACTAAAGAACTATATACAAAGGCGGTGGGCAAGTCCAGCGGCTCACTCCGTGGTGTTCCGGGCCAGGGCATCATCGAACACCTGTTCGATGTCCCGGAGGCGGTCCTGTTCCATGGCCCGAGGGTCCGCAGGGACGACGCCGTGTCCTCCTCCAACCCCCTGCGGATTGCCTCGAGGCACTCGGCCCGCCTCAGGGCCCTCCGCATGGAGTTCTCCGCCCTGACCATTGTGAGCCGCGCCTCTTCCGCCCGCCGCCGCTCCGCACCTATGGCGTGGCCCAACCGCTGCCACACAGAAGACACTCTCTGTCCTGGGTCCTCCTGCCCTCCGGCCGATGCCTGCCCCTCCGATGTTGAAGGCCCCGAGCCTTCATGGCCCCCACTACGTTGCTGCTGCTGCTCTGCCTCTGCCCGTGCACTGCCTCCTGCTGCCTGCACATCCTCCGCCGGCTGGGGTGCAGTTGTTGATGTGGCCACCCCTGCTGGACGTTCGACTCCCGACTGTGGCAGGGATGCCTCCTCCACCAGCCTGGCCGCACCATCAGAGGCAGCTCCACAGGGCACCCAGGTGACTGATGGGTGGGAAGATGGCACAGAGGACGACTGGCGCGTAGGGGGTCCAGTTGAGGAGGGGGTCGGAGCAAGCCCCATCAGACGGAGGAATCCGGCCTGGGTGACCTGTCCCAGCAGGCTGATGTGGTCAACGAGCCATTCGAGATGACGTGCAGTCTCTCCATGAAAAGACTGCAGGTCACCTCGCATGGCCCGTTGACGCAACGCCACACCAGCCAGGACAGGCTCAACCCGGACCTGGATAGCCACGTCCGCAGGCAGAGGAAGGCCAGTTGACGTCAGCTCATCCCCTGCCTGAAAACGGGTCTGGACGTAGGCATCCCTGCTGGTGCAAGATGATGCAGGGACAGGGTCGGGGACAGGATTGCACACAGGCACCTCCGCGGCGGCCTGTGCTGCCTCCTGTCCCTGGTCCTGCACTGCACCACTAGCACCAGTGGGATCCCCACCTCCAGACCCCGTCTCTGGTGCTTGCACGGCCTCCTCCTCCACCAAACCCCCCACCAACCTGGATGACTCCGTGCCATCTTCCCCTGTTGGGCCCTGTGGGGTCCCAGCTGCCCCTTCTGCTGCCGAGGAGTCCAACTCCAACCTCCGCCTCTTGGACCTCCCCCCGGCAGCTGCGGCCTGGGACGCGGCACCGGACTCCTCACTCCCCGATGAGATGACAACACGGGAGGGGAGCCGGGCCTTGCGTCTCCGGCTGGCGGTGGGATCCCCGCCGCTGTGCTCCACAGCACCTTCTCCGCCCTCTTCATCAGTTGACGCTGCAGACAGGGAGAAACAAAACACAGGCATCAGGGCACTGTACAATGGACACATACACACATGACAGTTGCACATGAGTGGCATTGGCAAACCTCAGACATGTCATCACAATCCCCAAAACACATGTCATTACAACTCGCATGAGCCATACCACAGCCATATCGCAACTGCCACCACCATCCATACACATACAACAGCATGAGCAGCCAAAGGTGAGCCAGACATCACATGCAACACAGGAAATGCACCACACATGTACACACACCACCACACTTGCATGCATGTGTACACCTCTGCCAAGTGTCGCACTGTTCAGTCGGGCATCCATGTCACATCTGCCAATCAGGCTTCCACATACCGTTGTCACATGCATCCATGTTGCATCACTGTTGCACCCTTGTCAAATACACACACATGCACATGTACACAGTGCTCATACATGCAGCCGAAAACAACATACATGCGTGACATCACGGACATGTCTACTTACATACACATTCATCCAAACATGTGTGCCCACACAACTGCATTTGGCATGCAAGCCTACACACACAAGCACCATCCATGTCTCACACATTACAGCCCTCGCATGTGTCAGCCCCACGGCCCTGTACACCCCCACCCATACTCGACCCCATACAAACAGATGTGCAACCTGCACACTACCGAATAATCACCACACGCACTGCTCACAATCAGGATGCATGTACACTCACCGCTCGACTCCAGACGGGTCTGCTTCTCTAGGACCTGGACATGGAGCGCTGGGGATATGCGTTCCAGGACCCTCATCTGTTCTTCCGACAAGTGGCCCCGGCGCCCCTTGGCATCCGCTGCCTTCAAGAGGCGCCGGGCCTTGTTCAGGGTCCTGGACCTGAAGTCCTCCCAGCGCTTTCTGACATGTTGTAAGTCGCGGACTGCCACCCCCTCCGCGTTGATGGCAGTCACGATGTCAGTCCAGATCCGAGTCCGTCCTTCCTTGTCGGCGCGGGAACTTCCGAAGAGGGCATCATACTGCCCCAGGACTTGCTCCACCAGGACACCAACTTCGGTGGCACTGAAGCTGGTGCCCCTCTGCCTCTCTGGCCGGGGGTTGTCAGTGGTCACAGATGGTGTTTGCCCCGACATGACAACCCCAGAGGCAGGAGTGGGTGGGCAACTGGGTCCTGGGGCTGGGCTGTGGAGCGATGGAATCCCAGTCGGGAGTCTTCGGTTCCAGCAGGGGTGGTCACAGCAACAGCACCCCTGACTGATGTGCAGGCAGCAAATGGCAGTGCACGTGGGCAGCAGGCAGTCAGGCAGCAGCAGATGGCAGGTGGGAGCGTGCTCGGGGCTCTGGGGGGCAGTAGTTCGGCCTTCTGGGCAGGAGCGTGGTCTTCCGTGTGCTCACGCGTGGCCAGCTTGATACGGAGTGATTTGGCACGTGAAAAATCCAACACGTCTGCGTGTAATTCGAGGAAAGGCCCTTAGTGCGTAAACGCGTCGCCAGTGTATGCGCGTCTATGAAGTCACGTGCACGTTGAAAGACACGTCCGAGTGTCAAAGCGTGTAATTGGTGGGAATGGGTCTAGCGCGTACACGCGGCAGTGACAAAGCATGTAATTGGTGGAAATGGCCCTACACGCAGAAGTGACAAAGCGTGTAATTGGTGGAAATGGCCCTACACGCAGAAGTGACAAAGCGTGTAATTGGTGGAAATGGCCCTAGCGCGTACACGCCGCGTAAGTGACGCTGGACGTGTGGGCCTGTATAAATGGTACGTGTAGAACACCATTTCCTTGTACGTGCTTCTCGTGGAGAGCGAGTGGGTGAATTCTGTACTTCTTGTCGTTTCACACGTGATTTACTTCACGGCGTTTCAAGTTTGTATTCCCTGTTACCTCTGACAGCTTTTTCTCTTTTTTCTCTTTTACTGGTTTACCTGGGCCTGTTCCCTCAAACAGTGTTCCCTTCTACTGTTGTCCTGTCTCCTCAGACAGCGTACAAATCTTCTTTTGGCGGGGGTGTTGCCAACCAAACGCGCTCCTTTTTCACGCTCTTTTACCTGGCAGACGGTGAGTCACGCACGTATCTAACATCTGTGCTTGCCCCGTGTGTAGCCTACCCCTTCAGAGGTCATTCTAGGCTGCGTGTGACACGCATACGTTCATTCTTGTGTTACTGGGTGCCACAGCGTAGTGCAGGTTTTTCTTTCTGCACACGTGGTCTAGGAGGGGTTGCGTGCACGTCATCTCCCTTTTTTGGGGCTCCTGTGCGTAGCGTGACCCGTCATCTTTCCCCAGGGGTTACATTCAGCCTTGCAAGAGCACTAGGGTACAATTACCATCTGGTACCCAACCCCTTTGACCCCCAATTGCCCAGGACAATAGTTTACAGCCACTCCCATACGCACATTAACATCAGTGCCATGGCTGGGAGGCGAGGATTCCGTAAGGGTGGCAAAGGTGGAAGAGCCACAAGTGGTGGCCGTGGTGGATCCGGTAGGGGACGTGGTCATTACTTGCAGGGTGAGCCTGTCCCCCCATGTGTGGAGGACCAGTCAAGGGCACCCATAATCCCCCCCCTCCCGTTGAGGCTGATGTGGCTGACACCATCCATGCTCAGCCCTTGTTGGACCAGCCCATTGTGGCACCAGACCTGGCTGACTCCATGGCTGACTTCCAGGTCAGCAGGCCTATGACACGTGCGCTGGTGCACGTTGATGTCATCATGCCACGTGCATCTGGGGCAGCAAGGTCATCTGCTGCCCCAAGTAGGCAGGGCGGAGAGGCTGCAGGGGCAGCTGCGGCTCCATCCACCCCAGCTCTCACACACCCAGCCAGGACAGTGTCGGTCCTAGTCCATCCTGCTGACATTCCCCCTGACACCATTACACTTGAGCCAATGCCTGCACCAACTCCCATGCTGAGTGTGCAATCCCACACTCCTGATACAGAGTCCACCAGGGATCCTGCCCCTAGTGTCCAGAGCGGCGCAGGACACTCAGGATCACCACCACCTTCCAAGCGGAAGAGGAAGAGTGCTCGTCCGGCACAGGCTGATGCCCCAGACACAGCTACACAGTCCGGCCCGTCGAGGAAGCCCAGCTTCACGGATGACGAACTGAATGCACTTGTCGAGTATGTGTCCGCACATGATAACGAGATGGTCATTGTTGCAGGATCCAAGACCACACCTGCACAACGCCAGGCACACTGGAAGACTGTTGCGGACATCGTAAGTGCCCTTGGAATCGTGAGGCGCACAGCCAATGATTGCTATAAGCGCTGGAATGACCTAAAGCGCAGGGCAAAGAGTAAGCTGACCTCAAGTCATGCCGCAACTCTAGTGACTGGAGGTGGGTCTCCAGTAGTAGACATGGAACTCACTCCACATGAGTCAGTCGCTGGGACCTACGTCACGGAGGAACAGATCCAAGGCGTGGGAGATCTGCCTGATTACGAGGCATTGTCCGGTGAGTGCACATGCATGTGTGTGTCATCCATGTGCATGGTGTGTGTGAGGGCTTCTGTTTGTGTGCCAGGTGAGAGTGTGTGCGCCTGAGTCGTATGGGTCAGCCATGTGCTTCATGCAATACATCCTGCGCAGCTGCATTTGGCCATAGCAGTATCCCTTCTGCCAACAGTAGACATCTAGCCCAACTGCACACCAGTTGCCCTTGAAGTGTCACCTTGCCACAACATTGTTGCTTATTTTTCACTGTTAATTCAGTCAGATTGTTTGCATTCCACCACTTTTACTAGGCATTTCGCAGTCCTCTAGTCACATGTCTGACATGGCTGTGGTAAAGTGGAGTGACTTTGTTACCTGGATATCATTTGTTCACACATGTCCCTGTGCAATTGGACCATTTTGGACTGGCAGCTCCAGGTGAAAAATCTGACCTGTTTGAATTAGAAAAGCTATTACATGCGGGAACTGGACTGAATGAATAGGTGCTGCCCTCCTCTCCATCTTCACTCAATAGCAATGGTACATGCCATCTGTGTGATGGCATGTGTGTTTCACCTGGCAATCACAGGCCAATGTGTGATGCCACTGCCAGGCAGCATGCAGAAAATGTGTTCCTCTTCCATCTTGGTGTCAGCAGTGTGTGCCATTTGCCTGCCCTTCATATGCAGTGAGAGTGCATGCATGGGAGGGTTTTAGTCATGTGGGACATGTGTCAATCAAGTACTGGTTCTGTTGCTTCTCAGCCCTCATTGTGTGCCATGGTGCTAATGCCTGTTTCCATTTCTTTCTTTTTATGTCTTTGCAGGGGAAGACGCACCTGATACTGCTGGGGTTGTGGAGATGGTGCAGACCCACGAGGGGTCCGAGGGCTGACCAACCACCAGTGCGGGACGTGGTGTGGTGGTGGGTGAGAACCCACAAGTGCTGCAGGTCGTGCTCTCAAGGGGTGTCTCTGGCTGCGCCTCCCCCGAGCTGTACTCAGGTGTTGATTCGGATGATGAGACCTACGTGCCGTCGCAGGTGAGTGTTCCAGGGAGGGATACTGTTCTGTCCCACCCACCTGCACCAGGGTCAGAACCCTCAATGGGGATGTCAGTGTTGGCAGCTATGCCTTTGGTGGTTACGGATGCAGGGTCACACTCCGCGACATCTGATCCTGTTCCTGGGCCAGCAGATCAGAGGGGGAATGCAGTCCTGCAGCCTCAGGCAGTGCCGGCACAGCAAGGCGCAGTTCGCCTTGCCCCAGACAGGTGTGGTGCCCGCCGACGTGGTGGACGTACGCCACCTGGCAATACCGCATGGGAGCAATCCATTTACGGTATGGCAACCCAACAGGCAGCATCATCCGAGATGATGGCTCAGGCCATGGATAGGGTGGCCACTTCCATTGTCCCCCCTGAAAGGCTGATGGAGCGACTACAGCAGGCAACCGACTCCATCTGCCAGTCACACAGGGAGGACATGTTGGCGTCCAACAGGGACAGGCGGGCGGCACTGGCGACTCTGCAGGAGGCCATCTCCATAGAGTCCCAGGGCCACAGGGAAGCCCTGAGGCAGGAGCTCCTTCACCTCAGGATGACTCTTGTTGAGCTTGAGGCTTCAACACACCAAAGGACAGAACAGCAGCTGGAGCGTCTCACCCGTACGCTCTCAGCTGAGATGCAGGCAACGAGGGCGGAGGTCCGGGCATCCCGTGAGTTGTTGCATGGGGACCTCCGCACACTCATCCTCCAGAACGAGACCTACCACACCCGCATGCTTGCAGCCATGGAGGAGCAGACTAGGGCCTTGCGTGGGCTGCCTCCCATAGTGCAACCACCTCCGGATGCAGCTGCACAGGGTGATAATAGCGACAGCAGTGATACTCCCTCAATAGGGTAGCCGTGTGGGCCATGAGCCCATGGAGGTGTTTTTTTTCCCAGGATCCACACAGGTGGGTTTTGGTGTGCACCCTGTCCTAGGACCTCCTGGGTGGCCTCCCCAACCCGCCCGGGCCCATCAATGGCCATTTTTTATTTTTTTTTATTTTTATTTTTATTTTTATTTTTAATTTTATTTTTAATTATTTTTTTCCCAATTTTTTTGGGACAACTTGTTGCCTTCCGTGGTTCCTGTGGGCATACGCTGCATTGTGGCTGGGCACATGCAGGCTTGTCATGTATTTGGTTCGGATGCTTGGGTTTGAGTCACACACACCCCTCCTGCTTCCCGTTTCCATGGGCTTGCAAAGGGTGTGCCCAAGTGACATTGACGTACATGGTGACATTGGACTCCCACTACATGTGTGGGTAGTCTAGTCAATACTGTGTATACATTCCTAGTGCATATTGCTGTTGTGTTGTACACTGCATGTTGCATTGATGTGTAACTCATCATCTGTGTCTACCTCCCAATTTGCAGGTCCCTTCCTCATGTCTACACAAGGCCCTCTAGTTTGGAGATGGGGTCCATGTTGGCAGCAGTGCACCTACAACTCTACATGGCGCCAACACTGCACAGTTGGTAGTGGTGGGAGTGCAGGCATTTCCAGGTGGTGAGACTACTAATTTATAACATTTGTGATGTCATGTTAATGGTAGTACCTGCTCAAGTTTGTTGTTGGTCCTGCATTACTGTGAGCATTTCAGGTGTTGCAAGTTTCAATTAGGGACACTGTACATTGTGACACTAGTGTCATGTTGTGGGGATTACTTAGTTTACCTGCAAATAGCATGACATGGCACGGTGTGTCGTGTGGCGGTGCTGGGGATGGGTTGGCTGACATGGCACTGTCCTCTTGTTGCATTTTGCAAGTGGGTATTCATTTTAGCTGCTTGAATGTGTTTCTTCACAAAACTGCATTGGTGGTGTCTGTGTGGGTAGGGATGCACACATTGTAACACTTCCAGGTGAACAATCTCAGGCTGATATGGTTTTCACGGTTGATTCTCCAGACATTCAGGATCAGTGTCAGGTTGAGTCATCATTGATTGTCAGATGGAATGTGCCAGGGCAGTGTGCACTCCACAGGGGTGTGATTTCTATGTGAAGTAATTAGCCACTAGCTGTGTACGGGCTGCCTCCCCCCGTGCCCTTTCCCCTCCCATGCGCAGCGGCTGTGCATGTGGTTGGGGATGTGGGGCCACCACCATGTCCACAGCCAGGCCCCGGCGTGTTGCAACGTTGTGCAGGACACATGCTGCCACTATGATCCTGCACACTACTGGGGGAGCGTACAACAGCTGCCCGCCAGAACGGTCAAGGGAGCGAAAGCGTGACTTTAGAACTCCGAATGTGCGCTCCACTATGCCCCGGGTTGTAATGTGGGCTGTGTTATATCTTACCTGGGGTGGCGTGGTGGGGTTCCGAATTGGCGTCATCATGTGGGGGCTGAGAGGGTAGGCACTGTCCCCTGTGGAGGTGGTGATTGGTATCATTGGTGGGGTTGTGACCTTGCTCAGTATCTGACATGCATGCATGTGCAGTGGCATTCATACTCACCAAGCAGCCATGTATCGCCATGCCGCCCAGCTTCTAGGTCCCGGCTTAGGGTGGACATTCGGTAAATGAAGCTGTCGTGGGTGGACCCGGGATAGTTGGCATATACTGAGGTGATGATTCCCTTGGCATTACATACTACCTGCACGTTGATGGAATGCCAGTGCTTGCGGTTCCTATAGATGTGCTCTGATGCCCTGGGAGGAGGTAGAGCCACATGGGTGCAGTCGATGGCACCTAGCACTTTGGGGAATCGTGCCACACCGTAAAAATCCAGGGCGGCAGCATGCCTTTCTGCAGGTGTTCTGGGCAGGTATATGTGCCTGCGGACTGATGGGCGTGCAGTGATGATGTTCAAGACCTGGTGTAGGCAGCGTGACTGGGTGGCCTGTGATACCCCACCCACTATGGCACTTGTCCGCTGAAATGATCCAGTGGCTAAGAAGTGCAGTACATTGAGGACCTTCTCCAGGGGGCTGAGTGCTTGGGAGCACAGGGTGGGTGATGTGAGGTCATCCTCCCACTCACTCACCAGGTCCAGTATTATGTGTGGTGGAAACCTGTACCTCCCATACACCTGGTCATCAGGCATCCCGAATATTCTGGCCCTGACTATCCTCCTCCTCCTCCTTTGGTAGCCCACGCCCACTGCTGCTAGGAACGGTATGTTCATCCTGGGTCTGAGCTTGTTATTTTGTTAGCGCGCAAATTTATGCGTTGCGCGTGTTGTAGGCGAGCGTGTGACCCGCGCACCCCTGAAATCCAGTACCCAGTCCAATAGCGTGTGGAAATTCCCGCACACCCCGAGATACAGGTGCGCTGACGTACTTGCGTGTGTAAGTGCCCGCGCACCCCTGATATACAAGTACATAGGCCAATCGCGTGTACGCGCACTTTTGTCCAATTACACGCGATGACACTCTGACGTGCTGTCCAATTACACTCGATGACACCCTGACGTGCAGTCTTTCCACGTGTGCTCTGTCATCACGTGCTGTGTGGGAAACACCTGTGTGGGTCACGTCACAGACGCGCTTACGCGCTGAGGGCCTTTGGTCCAATAGAATCGCGTATGCGTGCTGACGCGCTTACGCGCTAAGGGCCTTTCCTCGAATTTCACGCTGACGTGCAGGATTTTCACGTGCCAAGTCACTCCGTATCAAGCTGGCCACGCGAAAACACACGGAAGACCACGCTCCTACCCAGAAGGCCGAATTACTGCCCCCCCAGTGCCCCGAGCAGCCTCCCACGTGCCATCTGCTGCTGCCTGCCTGCCTGCCTGCCTGCTGCCACCGTGCCCTGCCATTTGGTGCCTGCACATCAGCCATCTGCAGGGGTCCAGTTGCTGTGTCCACCCCTGCTGGAACTGAAGACTCCCGACTGGGATTACATCGCTCCACAGCCCAGCCCCAGGACCCAGTTGCCCACCCACACCTGCCTCTGGGGTTGCCATGTCGGGCACTTCCACATCTGGCACCAGTGGCAACCCCAGGCCAGAGGGGCAGAGGGGCACCAGCTTCACTGCCACCGAAGTTGGTGTCCTGGTGGAGCATGTCCTGGGGCAGTATGATGCCCTCTTTGGATCGTCCCGCGCCAGCAAGGAAGGACGGGAGAGGATCTGGGCCAACTGTGTGGTTGCCATCAACGCGGAGGGGGTGGCAACCCGCGACGTCCAGAAGATCAAGAAGCGCAGGGAGGACTTGAGGTCCAGGACCCTCGTGAAGGCCCGGCGCCTCGTGGAGGGGGGCCGGGGCCGCATGAGTTCCATCCAGATGAGGGTCCTGGAACGCGTACGCCCAGCGCTCCACGCCCAGATCCTTGAGAGGGAGACCCGTCTGGAGTTGAGCGGTAAGTGTCCAAGCATTGCTGTGTGAGACAGGGCATGTTGCGGTGTGCTGGTTCTCTGATACTTGCCTGTATGTGTGACATAGGCCATGTATGCATGTATGTGTGCAGGGACATCATGGTAATGCATGTGCGACCAGTGATGTGTGAACCACATGGTTGTTGCATGTGTTTAAATGCCACATGGGGAGCCCTATGCAGATTTTACACATGAGAGCATGCCAGTCTCTGTTCCTGGACATGGGTGGGGGTGAGGGATGGGTGCTGATGGCAGGTACATATATGGTAGCCATGTCTGTGTGCCTGACCTGCATGTCTGTGACTTGTGCATGCCATGGATGCATGACACATGTGTGTGACAATGCACAGATTCACTGATGCAGCCTAGTTACCCTTGTATCCGCTGTGTTTGGGGTGTATGGGGCCAGATGGATGTGACTGAGGTGAAGTGTGTGCATGTGATAGGCATGACCCATGATGCATGTGATTTCCATATCATTGTATGTTTCAAGAGTCCATTGGACATGTATGGAAATGTCCATGGCATGCACCATACCTGTTACTGTGTGTGTTTTGCCTGGACTGACCCATGTGTTGTGGAGGGACATGATGGAAGTGTACTTTGACAGTGGTACTCATCTGCTATTGCTTCCTGTCTAGGGGACCATTGTACAGTACCCTGATGCTTGTGTTTTTTGTCTCCCTCTACGCAGCGGCTAGTGAAGAAGAGGGCGGAGACGGCACTGTGGAGCAAGGCGGCGGGGATGCCCCCACGGCTGCAGCGGAAGGGGTGGGTGAGCCCCCACAGGGGCCTGCTATGGTGGAAGACGGTGAGGAGCCATCCAGGTTGGTGGTTTCCACAGAGGAGGAGGAGGCCGCCACAGGGGCACACATGGGGCCTGGTGGGGGCATCCCTGCTGGTGCAAGTGGTGCAGTCCAGGGCCAGGGGCAGGAGGCAGCACAGGTCACCGTGGGGGGGCCTGTGCATGTCGCTGTCCCTGACCCTGTGAGTGCACCACCATGCACCAGCAGGGTTGCCCCGTCCCAGGCCCGTCCGCTGGTAGAGGGGATGTCCATGTCACCTGACTCCCCTCCACCTGCGGACGAGGGGACCCGTGTCCGTATGGAGAAGGTCCTGATTGGGGTTGCGATGCGCGCGGGTGCAATTCGTGATGACGTGCGTGCTTCCCAGGAGGAGCACGCACATCATCACGAAGAGCACCGTGCCGACGTGGCCCAATTGGGATCTTCCATGTTCGGGGGTTTCCTGCATGTGTCGGCCAATCTGGCGGCCCTCTCCTCCTCTGTGGAGGCTATACGCCAGTCGTTCTCCTTGCCGTCTTCCGGCCCAGATGCCACCAGGGCCCCCTGTGGACCTGCCCTGCCCTATGCAGCCAGCTCGGTGGGGATCCCATCCCTGCCACAGTCGGGAGTCGGAGGTCAAGCAGGGGTGGACACCACAGCAACTGTACCCCAGCAGATGGAGGATGTGCCGGCATCATCAGGCAGGGCACGTGCACGACGGCGTCGGTGGATTCCATCAGCCTGGATGCCGTCGTGCTGGCAGAGGCAGTTGCGTCGGAGGCAGCAGCAGAGTCAACGTGGGAGGCATCATGGCTCGGGGCCATCAACATCGGAGGGGCAGGCATCGGCCGGAGGGCAGGAGGACCCAGGACAGGAAGTGTCTTCCGTGTGGCTGCGGTTGGGCCAGCAGATAGGTGCGGAGCGGCGGCGGGCGGAAGAGGAGCGGCTCACGATGGTCAGGGCGGAGAACTCCATGCGGAGGGCCCTGAGGCGGGCCGAGTGCCTCGAGGCAATCCGCAGGGGGTTGGAGGAGCAGATGGTGTCGTCCCTGCGGACCCTCGGGGCCATGGAACAGGACCGCCTCCGGGACATAGACGAGGAGTTTGATGATGCCCTGGCCCGGAACACTACGGAGTGAGCCGCTGGACTTGCCCGCCGCCTTTGTATATAGTTCTTTAGTTTTAGGTTTCATTTGTTTATTCTTATGATTTGGAGTCGACGGACACAGCTCCACTTTTTGTATATAGTTGCATTTTTGTTAGGGTTTTTTGTAGGTTTCCTTTGTTCAATTTGGGCTCATGGACCCTTGGATATTTTGTACATAGTTCTTCATTGGATTGTTTTATTTTTTAATTTTATTTTTTCTTCTCCATGGAGCAATGGTGTTTGGATTTTTGTTTTTTTCTGTCGGATTGATTTCATTTTTAATGTGACTTTGAAGTACATTTTTTTTGGATTTGGTGTTTTTCATTTTTTGGGACGGACATGCACCTTTTCTTTTTTTCATTGGCATTGTACTTTGTTTCATTTCATTTGCATTCATATTTATTTAATACATTTTTGTTTTCATACTTCACTGTGTGGTATCATCTCATTGGTTTCATGCATGTCATGTTGGGTGTTTTCAAAATCATTTGCAACCATTGTGTGTGACAGACATGGGTTCATTTGCTTTATGTACGTTGGGGGTGTAACATGTAATTTTCATTTCCATGTGGGTGAATGGGTTACTTGGTAGGGCCTTTTGGCTGTGGAGGCTGACCATTACGCACATGGTTGGTGATTGTGAGGACCTGGGTGCAGGGGGACATGGGTGGGGGCCTGGTGGAGGCTGCCCCTGGTGGCGGGGGGGTGGCGGTGATAGGGCCCATGAGTGGGGGCCTGGTGCACGGTGCTCCACACTGCTGCCTGGGAGACATGAGTGGGGGCCTGGTGGAGGCTGCCCCTGGTGGCGGGGGGTGGGGGTGATAGGGGCCATGAGTGGGGGCCTGGTGGAGGGTGCCCCTGGATGCTGGGGGGTGGGGGTGCAGGGGGACATGAGTGGGGGCCTGGTGGGGGCTGCCCATGGTGGCTGGGGGGTGGGGGTGGGTGGGAGACATGAGTGGGGGCCTGGTGGAGGCTGCCCCTGGTGGCGGGGGGGTGGGGGTGATAGGGGCCATGAGTGGGGGCCTGGTGGAGGGTGCCCCTGGATGCTGGGGGGTGGGGGTGCAGGGGGACATGAGTGGGGGCCTGGTGGAGGGTGCCCCTGCACTGCTGGGGGGTGGGGGTGGTGGGAGACATGAGTGGGGGCCTGGTGGGGGCTGCCCATGGTTGCTGGGGTGCTGGGAGACATGAGTGGGGGCCTGGTGGAGGGTGCCCCTGCACTGCTGGGGGGTGGGGGTGCTGGGAGACATGGGTGGGGGCCTGGTGGAGGCTGCCCCTGCACTGCTGGGGGGTGGGGGTGCTGGGAGACATGGGTGGGGGCCTGGTGGAGGCTGCCCCTGCACTGCTGGGGGGTGGGGGTGCTGGGAGACATGGGTGGGGGCCTGGTGGAGGCTGCCCCTGCACTGCTGGGGGGTGGGGGTGGTGGGAGACATGGGTGGGGGCCTGGTGGAGGGTGCCCCGCACTGCTGGGGGGTGGGGGTGGTGGGAGACATAAGTGGGGGCCTGGTGGAGGGTGCCCCTGGATGCTGGGTGGTGGGGGTGATGGGGCCATGAGTGGGGGCCTGGTGGAGGGTGCCCCACACTGCTGGGGGGATGGGGGTGGTGGGAGACATGAGTGGGGGCCTGGTGGGGGATGCCCATGGTGGCTGGGGGGTGAGGGTGGTGGGAGACATGAGTGGGGGCCTGGTGGGGGATGCCCATGGTGGCTGGGGGGTGGGGGTGCTGGGAGACATGAGTGGGGGCCTGGTGGATGCTGCCCCTGCACTGCTGGGGGGTGGGGGTGGTGGGAGACATGCATTGTTGATCAGTAGTGCAAGGTGACATGTGGGTTGGCTGGGGGGCATGCCCATGGTGGATGGGCTGCCTGCGGGACATGAGCAGGGGTGCAGGGTAGTCCCCCGTGGTGTGGGCTGCCTGCACGGGCCGTGGAGGTTGTCGAGCGTACACCTGGGAGGACCCACACGGCCAATTCACGTGTAGTACTCCCCAGAACCCCTGAAATTCACATACCCTGCTGAAATCGCGTGTGGAACTTCCCGCGCACCCCTGAAATACACGTACCCTGTTGAAATCGCGTGTGGAACTTCCCGCGCACCCATGGAATACACGTACCCTGCTCGCACTGGGCCAATCGCGTGTGGGACTTCCCGCGCACCCCTGAAATACACGTACCCTGTTGAAATCGCGTGTGGAACTTCCCGCGCACCCATGGAATACACGTACCCTGCTCGCACTGGGCCAATCGCGTGTGGAACTTCCCGCGCACCCCTGAAATACACGTACCCTGCTGAAATCGCATGTGGAACTTGCCGCACACCCATGGGATACACGTACCCTGCTCGCACTGGGCCAATCGCGTGTGGGACTTCCCGCGCACCCCTGAAATACACGTACCCTGATGAAATCGCGTGTGGAACTTCCCGCGCACCCCTGAAATACACGTACCCTGCTTGCACGGGGCCAATCGCGTGTGGAACTTCCCGCGCACCCCTGAAATACACGTACCCTGCTCGCACTGGGCCAATCGCGTGTGGAACTTCCCGCGCACCCTTGAAATACACATACCCTGATGAAATCGCGTGTGGAACTTCCCGCGCACCCCTGAAATACACGTACCCTGCTCGCACGGGGCCAATCGCGTGTGGGACTTCCCGCGCACCCCTGAAATACACGTACCCTGATGGAATCGCGTGTGGAACTTCACGCGCACCCCTGAAATACACGTACCCTGCTGAAATCGCGTGTGGAACTTCCCACGCACCCATGGAATACACGTACCCTGCTCGCACTGGGCCAATCGCGTGTGGAACTTCCCGCGCACCCCGCGCACCCCTGTAATACACGTAGCCTGCTTGCACGGGGCCAATCGCGTGTGGAACTTCCCGCGCACCCCTGAAATACACGTACCCTGCTCGCACGGGGCCAATCGCGTGTGGGACTTCCCGCGCACCCCTGAAATATACGTACCCTGATGGAATCGCGTGTGGAACTTCACGCGCACCCATGGAATACACATACCCTGCTCGCACTGGGCCAATCGCGTGTGGAACTTCCCGCGCACCCCTGAAATACACGTACCCTGCTGAAATCGCGTGTGGAACTTCCCGCGCACCCCTGGAATACACGTACCCTGCTCGCACGGGGCCAGTCGCGTGTGGTACTTCCCGCGCACCCCTGAAATACACGTACCCTGCTGTAATCGCATGTGGAACTTCCCGCGCACCCCTGTAATACACGTAGCCTGCTGATTTTGGTGTGGAACTTCCCGCGCACCCCTGATGCACACGTACACAGGACAATCGCATGTGGAACTTCCCGCGAACCACTGAAATACACGTTCCCCGCTTGGCGTTTGCTGTTTGCCAGCCCGGTGAACTGGTCCAGGGTTAGCGCAGCCCTTTGCGATTATTTGGGGATTTTGAAGGCTTTTCCTTGCGCGAGGGCGTTCTTGGGGGCGTAACTGGCGCTGCTGCAGGGTCGCTGCGCCACGCTGCGCCACGGCTGGTTTTGGATGCGAAAATCCATGAATGCGCTGTGCGCGGAAATCGATTTTAGCGCACGCGGCTGGCGCAGACAATCGCACCCGGACACTCTGCGCCAGCCGCTTGCGACACTTTTCTGCGAAATTCTATGAATTACCCTGTTAGTCTTTTTGTGGCTTGTTCACACATGGGTAGTGTCATACCATGGATGTCTAGTTTGTCTGTGGCGCTAATTGCAATTATTGGTTGCATTTCATTTTTTAACATTGTTTCATTGAATTTGAAACAGCTTGCAAGAGTTGGCATTTTTGAGGGCTAATTGTTCCATAACATCCGTAGCACATGCATTATAGCTATAAAGTGCTTGAATGTGCCGTGTTTTCAATATTGCTTGTGCTTCTTGAGATAGTATACCAACTCTAATACTTTTTAAGATGTTTGCATAAATGAGATCTGCAGATTGCCGCATGTTTTCTGTTAATTCTCTGTATTGGAAATGTTGCCAAAGGTTGACATTTCCTATGCTGCCAACAGTTTTATGGCAGAGTTTGTGTCCTAAAGTTTTAAAAATAGGCTCACCTTTCACTGGTGTCAATTGAAGAAGATCTCCGAAAACAATAATGTGTTTTCCTCCAAAGAGCTCTTCGTAGTTTGTTTTGAGTACTTCTTGTAATCTGAGGTGAATCAAAGCCAACATTAGGTTGGAGACCATGCTCACTTCATCTATTAGTAGCATTTTCATTTGTTTTAATACTCTGCGTAGTTCCATTGCAGCTTCTGTAGAAAGTTTGGAATAGCCTAATTTGTTTTGGTGTTCTACTGGCAGGAGTAGTAATCGGTGTAAAGTGACACCGCCTATGTTGTAGGCAGCTAAACCTGTGGGGGCAGTGACAACAGCTGACAGTTTGTTGTTTGTCAATTGTTGAAGGAATTTGCTGATAATTTTGATTAAGAATGTTTTGCCAGAACCAGCTTCACCACTGACGTACAGTAGTATAGGTTTGTAATTTTGGCAGGTGCATTCTTTGTTTTCATGTTGTACACCATGTGCAATTTCTTTTGTTACTTCTTAAAAAATGCTACGTTGCTCATTGTTTAGTTTTGATTGTAGTATAGTTAAGTCTTCTTTGTCTTCATACTGACACATGGTGTTTTCTACTTCCGTCATAGCGAACTCTGTCTCATTTGTTATTAGTGGCTGTCCCAGTGGTTCTTGGCTTCTTGTTACAGAAGGTTGACTACTGTCAGGAGTGTCCTTATCTAGTTGGGCCTGGAGTTCTTCTTCATGTTGCTGTTTATTGTGCAACATGGTTTTGTAGTGTGTAAAGTTTACATCGGTTATAGTGCTTTCATTTGCTTTGAAAGCGTCTTCGTAGGAGTCATAGTTATCTAGTATTTCTTCTTCTTTTCTCCATGGTTTAAAGAGTTGTAGCAGGGACATGTAATATAGTTCTTTATGTTGAGGAGTCTTTAATGACAATTTGATATGATTAATCAAATTTGGTTTGGTGAGTTTTACTAAGCTGCCTTCACAATTTGACACTCTGTATCTACCTTTTTTTTCATTGGGTTTTATACTTTTTTTTTATGTGAAGTTTTGGGCTATGTGGTATAGACACATGGTTTCCAAAGTGGTACTTCTGTTTGGGTAGTATGTGTCCAGCAAATTGTTTTTTAAAATGTCTTGGCTGTTGGGATCATGTTTGGCTATTGTTTCTATGTCGTCGTATGATTTCAGAACTCTTTTTCTAGATTTAGCAGGACCAAGACTTAGCCATACAATATTTTCAGATTTTCCATACAAAGCAGTACAGGTTAAACAATCTGCTTCTTCATAGGAGCCACATTCTCTATGGGAGAGCATTTGTATGCCCAAGCTGTATAATTTCTGAGACAGTGTTTTGTCTGATGACAGGTCATTCCAGAGGTCTTGGAGCTCTGTTTTTTCTGCTTTGGTTAAGTATGCTGTAACATATCATGCAACTGCAGTGGAATTGTCTGCAATGTACTGCACATCTATGTTTACATTCCATAAGTGGGCAATGATTGCATTGTAATCATTGATATATTTTTCTTCTCCTGTTCTTTTTATGTAATATGTATTTTTAGGTGATTTACCTTTAACACTTTGTCTAACTGAAGACATGAAGTTGTTTACTTGACCTGTTTTTGTAACTGGTCTAGTGAAACCAAAGCGGCATTTGGTGTAGTATTTCCCTTTGTTTTTGTATTTGCGATAACAATATTTGCCACATTTGTGTCTTTGAAATTGTAAAATGTGTGCATGAAGATCACTATTTGTTGCTTCCGATGGAATTTCACAAGTGACATATTTTTCGATAAACTGTAACACAGTGGCATCATTATCTTGACCAAATTTAGGAGCATCTTTAATCCATAAAAGCATGTGGATATGTGGTGCTCCTCTGGCTTGGTATTCTTTTCTTCAAAAGAAGTGTTGCACTTCTCCGAGGGGAGGAACAGTTTTATTACAAATAAAGTGTAGCATAGCAATGAAGCGATGGTGAAAATATCTTGAAACATTAACAGGATCTAGAGAACAAAGTTCTACAGGTGTTAGTATATCTATGTTTGTTTTGTTTTTGTTTGATATGCGTAGGAAATCATGTAAATCTTCCCATGCATATTCTGCACAACTTAATGTAACAAACCAAGTGGGTGGGTCAAGGTTTCTCATCATACAACGTACATCTCCATGACGTCGGAACCAGTACTCTTTAGAGCCACGCATGTTTGCTAATAGATTTGTAATACTTGATTGTAAAACCTCATCTTTTTGGTGCACTTTTTGTAATAATTGTGTAGCTGACATATTTTGAAAGTGGGTTCCTGATTTAAATGTGTGTGCAACTCCGTAACATAGAGTTGCTGGTTCACTTTCAAAGAGTAGGTGGAATATGTATTCCACATTTTGTCTAAATCTGGGATCTTCAGAATACATCCGTAACAAGCAGTATTCTGATGCTGTTATTTGAATAGGTCTATCATCGTACCTTCCTCCTTTACCAGTAGGAAAGAGTAGAGGAAAAGCATGTGCTTCTATACTTTTTTCCCATATGCTGATTGGTGATCTTTTTGTTTGTCACATTTGGTATGTTTCTAGTGCATCTTCTACGGTGTCTTTAGAGTGCAATGGATGAATTGTATAATGGTCTAAAGTATTGGATACTGTAGCAGGATCTAGAAGCTCAATTTGACCAGCTGCTGGTGACTCTTGAATTCTTTCAGTGGTTTCCTACAAGTTTTCTTCAATATTAATTTCTTTGTAGTATTCATTATTGTCTTTTAGATATTGCAAGGCTTGTATAACTTTATGTAAATCTAGCAGTTGTTGCCATATTGTTTTGTCTTTTGTAGGTACACCATTTACTAAGATAATTAAAGATTGCTCCATTGGACATTGCACTCCCAGAGTGTGCACATTTTGTTTTAGATCTAATGGTAAATACACAACTTTTCCACAAATGCTTTTCACCAATTCAGAGGGAGGTAATTTTGCTGTTTTTGGTTGAAGGCGTATTATTGCTTGAAAGGGGTGCACTGTTTGAATTATGATGCTCTCATATAAATTGAGTTGTTGTAGGGGTTTTGGTAGTGGAAATAATTCCAAATTATTTGTGATAGCACGTGAAGGAGTTTGGTTGTTGTCAAGTTTTGTAGTGCAGTAACTGCAAAGTATTAAGGGGTCAGTTATTTCGTATTTGTTTTCTGCTATACGGTAGAGAGCTAATTCAAACCATTCAGAATCTTCATTGTCTTCTATTTTGTATGTTAGGTCTACAGTTTTTGTGTTACTTTTAGAAAAAGTTCTGCGGCAACATACACACACATGGTTTGGTACTTCAGCAGATGTACTTTTAAATTTCTGTATTTCTTTTTTGTATGTGTGTAGTAGAAGGTTGCCATGCATAGAATTGTTGCTAATTTGTTTTAAAGCTATTTCATTCTGTAAGTGGCTTTCCCTTCCAAAATATTTTTTCTGGATATAGTCGATTTCTTCAAGTAGGTCTTTTGCTGTACCATGTAGAAGAATGTTATTTAAATTGGCTAGTGCTAAAGCAGGACTTTTAGCATAGTACAGTTTATAGACTGGATTTCTTATAGTTGAATGATGTGTTGATATCATTTTGATATGATGGAAGGTGGTTTTGCAAGTAGGTCCTGAAATGCAGGCCAATGAATGTCCTTGTAGTCCTGTGTACCTGCGCGCTGGACAGGTATCCATATTTTGCAGTAGTTTAATTTTGATTTTGTCTTTGCTTTTCACATACTGATTGAGCAATTGGCGTAAAGACTTGAAAGATTTTTTGGGAATGTTACACATTGACGTGCATTGCCATTTGTATACTAGACATTCTGATTCAGTTGAATGGAGAGGTAATTTTAAGTTTTCTGGGGATATTTTTGTAAGCAGTATTTCTTGTTCCATTATGGTATTATTAACTTTTTCATTACCTCGTCCACTGCTATGTATGGCAATTGTATTTGTTTGCTTTTGTTTGTATGTTTCTTCATTAGAATATGGTTCTGTGCTTGTAGTGTGGCTCCACTCACCTCCACACATATTTAAGAAGTTATTATTGTTGACATTTTGTTTATTGAGAAGTCTTTTTTGTAATTTAGTCATTAGTTTTGTTAGTGGTTTCATTTTGTTTAACACTAAAATAAATAACTTTCTTTTGAGAAGGATTGCACTGTCTATCAAAGCTTCTAAGATTAATTTCCTATGGTAGGTTTTAAGGGTTGTGCATGATTTCTCTCCTGTTTTTATAAGATTTTGAAGGACTCTGGGGCGGAACATTTTTGCTAAAATACTTTTTTTGGTATGCTTACTTGGCACTATATCAAGATTTATAGGAGCAGTTTTATCAGTATTTGTAGCTGAATTCTTGTTAATTGTTTTCTGTTTCGTTTTACATTTTGATAGAGGAGGCAAAGTTTCTGTACTTGAAGCTTGTTTTGTTTCGCTAAATGACTGTATTAGCTGTTTGGTTTGAACTTTTTTTACAAATTCTGCTAGAGATGGGTGCTTATTTTGGACACTTCTATTTTAATTTGCTCTACTTCTGTGTTGCTTTCTACAGACTTGATTTTTGGTAGGCATTCTTTAGGGTCTGTTGAAAAAAATAAAAAGGTATGGGTTGCGGTGTTCTGTAATGTATGTGTGCTGTGTGCATGAGTGTCTGAGTATGATGATAAAGATGTATGTGATGGTGCATTGGGCAACTACAACTAGTTGGGATGGGTATTCTTGAATTTATGTGCTACTAAACTGGGGTTCAGATGACAGCAGAAAGTAAGCTAGTGATGAGGAGAAGCACAAATAGTACATGTAATGGTATACAATTAAAACAGTTGTTTGTTCTATAATATCAAAATTCTAGGGGCTGAGTTGTGTCATTTGTGCACCGAAAAATGGGAATTTGTGCACCATTCTGCCTGTAAATCTCTGTTTAACAAATGGAGATTTGTGGACAGAATGGTGCACAATGTCTGTTTTTAGGCGCAGAAATAGCATGAATTAACCCTACAGTGTGTTTGAGTAATAGTACAAATATTATGGTGGTATTTAACTTACTTTTTTGTGGAATGAGCAGGTTTCTTCTTAGTTGTTGTTTGTACTTCAAATTATGCTGCTGCTGCTTTTCAGGAGAGTGGTCTTCACTGCAATTGTAAAGGAAACAAATTAGTAATTTTGTTTGTATATAGCACTGATGTTAATTTAGACATTGATTTTTATGTTTCTCTACAAGTATTGTTGTTTGATATTTGAACATAGTGTGTGCATGCAATTTTGTTTGTTATGTGCACTCTTTATATTTTACTTTAAATATGTTAGTTCAACATGCTTTGCAAATGTTTGTGTAAAAAGAAATTAAATAGCAGATAGGTTTGGAAGTGACAGTTGATTATAGCAGATGTGAAAAATGACAGTAAGTTCATTTTATAGGTTATACAAGCTAAAAGTCAGTTAATCTGTTTATATGAATGTATAAGAATTGTACATGTACTATACAGAAAATATGCATACCTGTAGTTTGTGTTCATGCATATGGATATGCATGAAGCTGCAAGTAGAAATCTTGGAGACTTGTACAGTATTTCTTGTAGAAGGTGCTTTCCAATGATATGATACTTGTACTCAGAGTGATTAACAGTACATTTGAAGTGCTGATCTATGATGATGGAGTTAGATGTAGAGGTCTTGGATGTGATTTGTGGATGGTCGTGTGACTGCTTAGCTATATCCAAAGAGGGAATGGCACAGAGAGTGAAATGGAAATGGTAGAAGGACTGTCCATGTTACGATATGTCCGCGGACATAGCGGTGGTCCGCGGACATCGCGTGTTACATCCAGGGATTTTGGGGTGGGGAGGCATGCAAATGAGAATGAGCATAGCAAGGGATTGGTCAGTAAAGTTTAGTGGGTGTGTTGTGCCAGGAGAGAGTTTGTCAGATACTCTTTTTCCTGAGAGAAGAACAGATAGCTATGGCTGTGTGTTTCAGAAAACAGATTGTTTGGATTTTGGGAGACTTGTGGATACATTGGTTGAAGGTGCATGCAGAAAGCTGTGGAGTAGCTATAGATCTTGGATTCCCACATGTGGAAGTGCACTGGCATGGAGTACGTGGAATGAAGTGGTTGGACTTGCTACCCCTCTGTGCTACTTTGGAGACAGAGCATTATCCAGACATAATTGTAATTCATTGTGGAGGGAACAGTTTAGGACATGTGTCTGGAATTTCTTTGCAATTTGCAATGAAAGAAGGACTTGGGAAGGTCATGGACATGTTTCCAAATTCTCAAGTAATTTTTTCTCAGATTGCGCAGAGACAAATGTGGCTGCGTTCTTCTTCATTTGGTCCGCAAATGGAGAAAGCGAGACGCAATGTCAATAAGGCTGTTTGTGCCTTTCTAAGAGATGTTGGCATGTCCTCTTTTCACAATGAAAATATTATGTTTCGTAGCACATACATTTTTCGCAGAGATGGAGTCCATCTTACTTATGCTGGCAATCAGATTTTTCTAAGAAATGTATAAAATGCATTGTAACCTTTTTTGGAATTACAGCATCCATTTTGTAGTAGGTGTTGACCATTTCAAGTTTTTCAAACACAAACAAACACCACCAAAAGGCTCTTTTCAGAGCCACCACTTCCTCCCAGACAAAACTGCAATGGTTATGATAGGGCAGCACCCTAAAATTTTAGATGTTCGCGGACTGTCCGCGGACATCTAAAAAATACACAAGGCCCTGCTTCATTTATTTTCACTTCTATTTTTAAACTATGAAAGGGAGCTCATTTGTGATGTCATCTTTGATGTCCTGGGTGTTAGTCTTAACAGTGCACAGTGGTGGCGCGAGTTATGGTTGTTTAACTTACCATAACTGGCGAATTTCAGGGGTTTTTCGGTTTTACTTGGAACCATAACGTCCCTTTAACAAAGTTCTTTTACTGAATTTCATAGGTTTTTAGAGGCGCAACCATAACGTCCCTTTAACAAAGTGTATATATATATATATATATATATATATATATATATATATATATATTAAGGAATTTAATCACACAGATGTAATTTATCATACATTTGTTTTCATTCTTTCTTTCTTCTCTTCTTTTAATTACATGTTATAGTTATGTATGAGGATCCACAGTGATTCGTGTTGGCACAGCCAAATAACCAGCTACAAGCGGTTACGTGGCATGGAGATCAGTCCACCCACAGAGAATGCTGATGCATTTACAAGTAAATCCTTTTAACTAAGGGAGCATTGTGCCACAGTTACTCCCTCACAGATGGCCACCCCGTTCACTGATGCAGACTGCAGCCGACATTTTCACTGTCCATGACCGTTGTCATGGATTCCATACTAACAGGACTCATAGGAGTGATCGCCGGCCTCTTGTTCGGAATGCTGAGCGCTTGCACTCGCAGCACACTGGACAGAGTGTAGATGCCCGAAGCCATATGATTTTAAAGTAAGTTGTAATTCTATCAGGATCAGAGGGATTCTAACCACTCGCGCTGAGCGCACCTCAGTGTTCATATTAAGATCTAGTTAAATGCTCTCTTACGTTTTTGTAATCTAGAGTAGACATTAGATATATCACAAAGGGCAGTATATATAATATGGTAAGCGGCATGCAGTTATACACACAATATATCAATGAGGTGATGCACCTATTCTAAGAATTTTGACACAGTGTCAAGCAGCTATCACATTATGAAAATCCAATAACAACACAGTCCGTAATGATCACTAAACCTTTATTGAAAGCTGAAAATTACAGTACGAGCATCCATTACCGTGCACGCGGACATGAAACCACTTAACTGCAAGACGATGAGGTGACACGCTGTTTGCTTTTAACTGTGCATGTAGCAAAGAATTTGTTTCACTGCAGGACAATTAATTGGCATGCTTTTTAACAGATGAACAATACGCGATGATCCAAAGACTGTAAAGGTGATTGACATATGCTGCCGAGAATGTTTTCTGATCCTTTCACTCTTTGTGTTCTCTCTATATGTTTTTCCCTAAATGTTTTCCATGATTGTTTGTCCATGTCATGTTTGTGCTTGTCATGTGGACTGCATTCATTTATTGGGTCATTTTACCTTACTATGGTATACGGTTCAAATATGTAGATGATTGGTACATTGATGTGGTTAATGCAACAATAACGGTGTGTTTTTAACAAATTAGCAACACCCTGATGAATGACTGATTAAGGTCTAAAATGCATTGGCATTTTGCATCTGCTAATAAAACAGGGATATGTCTATTGTCAAGAAGCCAGCTTTTGGACTTATTATTTTAAAGTTGTGCATGAAGTCAGTATTCACAGATGAATACAACAGAATGCAAGTAAACACAATTACTTTACTTTGAACTTAAAGAAACCACTGGGGTAGTACTTAGAATGTGCAGCCCACACCAATGGCTATCTAGACTAGGTCTTTATTCTTCTACATTTCTTACACGGAGGCATGACACAGTGGGTTTCACCCCACTCTGCAATTAATCGTAACCAAAGAATTGTCGTACATTAGTCAGACAAATATAGTGGTGCCCGCTCATCCCCTCCTATCTCAAGTCTCAATTGGCTGTCAATACTTACCAGACTTGTTTTAAATAACCTTTATACTTTTACTTAAATCACCACTTTTCAACGTTTTCAAAACAACAAATATGAGCATGCACGATCAATCGCTTGCTCAAACCTCTCATTTCTTAATTGGCTACCTTTTGATTGGCGCCAATCCCTTCGCTATGCTCATTCACTGTTGCTCTTCAACTTTTTCAATTTCTTCACAACCTCTATTGCTCTTCGAAATATTTACTCAAAAAAGAACATTCAGACTAGTCGATATTACACTGTGATCATCTTTTTCTCTCTCGCCTTTACTTTATATTCTATAAAGGGTTTGAGACATCACCTTATGTAATTCTAATTACATGTTTTATGTTTCTGCTATGCCCCCATTGGGATTTGAAAGGTCTCCTTCTGAAACTCCCTTGAGTCAGGACTCCTAACTGCTACCTTTTCTTCTCTCAATATTTCTTGTTCACTGAAAAATTACCACAATCCCATCCCCTTCATTTGCCATTCTCCTTAGTCTACTCACCATTCACTCGTTAATCGACTCGAGGCCTTCAATATTGACTCCTCCTTCAATCCGACCACTTCACCTTCCATCTTCAGAGCGGCCGTGGATTCCGGGCAGGGACTTCATCAAAGGGGGACCTATCCATCGTCTTGGTTCTTCTTGCAAGTTAATTTCTATCGGACGGTCTCCACAGGAAACCCTGTGATCTTCTAACTAATACCATAGGAAGCCTGATCGTCCGAAAGACTGGGAACAAACTAGTTTGGATCTTTTCCAACCATCCTCACTGCTACCACGAGAATTTATGATTCTTTAGTAACATGTATGCAATGGATGGGTTCACAGAATAACTCTGAGTCCCAATAATCAAACCAACTCAGGAAGATGGCAAAGGTTGCTGTTTTATCAACAATTATCTAAAACAGGGATGTTACAATGGACATCAATGGACGTTCGCCCAGCTCTCATCTATTTTCTCATTAAACATTGACTTTATACTAATAGTTTGTCAGAGGTGACATCATCCTATGTAGCCAGTAAGAAAAACCTATAAATGATTATAATTGGTACAAGGGGAACATCTAAGTATACATTCCATAAGGATTAGGGTTGTGATTGGCTTCCCTACTGTCAGGTGGGCCACTTATGCCTACCTCTAAAACATGTCATCTTCAATACTATTAAATACGCGGTTTATCATTGGTTCTCAAACCATAAAGCCCTTCATTATACAGCCCTATAAAATTGCTTGACATGCTTGTGCCCTTTCTGAAACATTCGGTTCACTTAGTAGCACGTAAGCTCATACTGAGGTGCCAGGATGTGGACTTGACTTTACCTCCCCACCCAATTAGCCCAACATCTCTCATCACATCACATGCCTTCTGCCATGAAGATCACCTTTGAACGTGGCCTTGCAAAGTATCCTTGTCTGTGAGAATATATGGGAGTACAGGCTCTCACTACTGTTGTTCTATGACTCCAAGCTCAAATCTGTTTCCATCCTTGGCTCATGTGACAGGAGTATAACAACAAGGAAAGAAGAAACTTCAAAGTAATTTGTGGGCTCAGGGCATTTATAGACTAATCATGATTGAATCACACAATTTATACATTTATACAAATATGGAGCCTATTGGACTGTTAGCATACACAATAGAAATCACTGAACAAGGAAAACAACAAATAATGAATAGATTAAGCATAAAATAGTTGTTATGGTATGATTTGCACAGCGACCACTGGTTGCTTTTCGGCCCTTCCTGCGCACTGTGATCCATCAGAGGAACACAGACACACCACCATTTCTCTACATAGGCACTATTTTTATTATATTTTAATGGGTCGGTAATACCCTCCACGCCCTAGATCACTTAAGGCAATAGTTGACACCACGTTACCGACACGCCCTGGAGCGTTCATGCATGTATGGCATCCACCACGTCCTACAGTGTTCACTAAACCAGGGACACACTGACCCTAGTCCTAGATGCTGGTACCGACGCTTCTTACTCACATCCATCTTCGTTTTTTTACAGACGAGGGACCTTCTTAGGCCCTCCTCTAGCCGACTGGATCCTGACCAAATGAATACCTCAGGAACCCATGGCTCCCCCAGTGCATTCTCGCACCTACCATCCAGCACTTACCCTTGGATGGTTCTGTACAGCATCACCACTGCCACCACAGCAGCAGGTAAGCTGTCCTTCGATATGGCAATACTAGGCCTCAGTTATGAAACACTAAATAACAAAATTAGACCCCGAGATCCTTACAAATCCTTCTCTATTCACAGACAAAAGGACTACACCACATTTGGTGCTCATCCTGAAGAAGGCCAATGCCATCCAGGCTACAATTCTGCCTTCCTGGCCGAAACACACCCGTGTTGATCCTCAGTGACACAACTGCAAATACCCTTTTTTGTGTATGTCTTGTAGATTATGTTGTGTACACCCCGTGTTTACGGTACCCTGGACCACCCTATGTCCCGGGTGCACTATTGTATAAGTACATGTTCTTCTAACTATTGTATACCACTGTGCCTTTAGGTGGAACTCTGTACCTCAACACAAAAGAGGTAAATACTCTATCTGTATGTCCACCAAACTCAATCACTTTTGTCCGTTCCTTTTGAGCCTTTCGTGCTTATCGAAAGCTATGTAAACTAATTGAACTATAACACTTGTGGTTTTCTGAAATAAACTCTTCTGTTCAGAACCATAGCCTGCTGATTTGTAGGATCTCACATCCTGATTATTTTTGATTATTATATGTGTGCCCCCCTGGGTATATCAGGACTCCGCCAGGCGCCCTTATTTTTACCTGCTGTACAAGCAGACAGAAACAATGTCTTATAGCTTAAAAGGACAAAACAAATCATTAGCAGAATGAATCCGGAGATCACGATTTAGTCTATTCTTCAGCATTTATATGTCTTAAATGAATAAAATCTGGCACTCTTGGTGTTCTTTCTTTGCCCCTTAATAAGGGATGATTCATCCTTCTAACGTTCATTGCTTTCAAGAATAGATAACCAACCTTTGCCGCTTCTGTTTTGATGCCAGGACAGACAGCCTCGCCAGGAAGTTCCACGATTTCAGCATATTCTTCCTGCAACACAATTCTCGGTCTTTCCTCTCCATGAGTTCTAGCTTACTAAAATTCATGACACCGATGTCCAGCTTCTATACAATGGCGGTTTCACCTGCAGTCTATTTACTACATATAGCCATCTTCTATGATGACTTGGTCTACTTGCGCTTCAGCATCTGTACAATTATTGAGCAGTTGATTTTCTGTAGCACTCCGCACACGTGCAATCTTCTTCTAACATATGAACGTTTACTTGTTTCTTAACTTCGAAATCAGCTTCTGTAAGGTCTATGCATTCTCTTCAGCCAGTATTCTCAGGGCGTCACACTTGTCTCGTGTGACGTTACTACCTTCTCTCTTTTGCTCCTTCTCATATTCTTTCAGGAAATTCCTCCCTCAGATTGTCATCTCTTTGGGGATACATTCGATAGGGTTTCCTCAGTGGATACCTTTTTTCAAAGATTCACCGCAGTATTGGCACAACTGCTGGTGTCAAACATGGCACAGTCTCATACTTCCAACATATCAGAGGTAGGGGGCGGGATTTCCTGCAGAGTCATGCAGCTGCTCCTCTACACTCTGATCTTAGTTATAGGCCAAGATTGGAGTTTTTCAACCCCTTTTAAACCATCAATAAAGGTTTTGTGTCAGTGTCTACATGTGATAACATGCTTTCATCGCACCCTGTACATACAGAACTGGTGATACAGCCAAATGGTGAGTATCTGGCCTTGAAATCTTTACTTTTGTTTAATCATGATTTGGGTAAAATAATTCAGTACATAAAAATACACTTACTTGAAACCAGGAATCTGGAGGCAAGCATGCATCTACCAAAGCTTCACCATATTAAGAATTAGCCCGCAGAATTCACAAGCCACTGGCTTTGTAAATGTAAGACTATTTGTAAAGCCCCCACAGAACAAAAAAAGCAACCCTTTACATTTACAAAGCAAGACCTATTGACTTTGCCAAGGTTTGTTAGAATAGATTTGCTAGATTGCAAAAGTGTGTTTCAATTTCTGATCAACACCTTATTCATGCTCCAGAAATCAGGCAGTTCTTACACATTTATTTAGTCCCCAAAATTCACAAGTCCCTCCATAAACCAGCCGGGAGACCTACTGTTACACTTTCCGGTTCGCTTTTAGAGAACATAGCTGTGTTTTTTGATGAGACCTTGAATCCGTTGTTTTCTACCTTACCTTCTTTCATATGGGATACTAAGGATTTTTCATACCACATTAATGGTATGCCACAGGAAGACAGCATGTTCTTGGCAACCCTTTATGTTGTGTCATTGTACACTTCTATTGACCATCACATCTGGCTGACAGCATGCAAGTCCTTTCTTGGTACTAAGTTCCTGAACTATCTCTGCCACACCGAGATGATTGTTGAAATTATGAAGTTTTGTTTTAACAACAATTACTTTGTTTTTAATGATTCCTACTACCACCAGGTCAGAGGGACTGCAATGGTGGCTATTTTTGCCCCCTTGTATGCCAACCTCACCATGGGCTGGTGGGAACATAATTTTGTGTGGAGTCCTGCCAATTACTTTTTACTGACAAAGGCCCTCATTACGACCCTGGCGGAATTCTGAAAACGATGGCGGAAATGCAATACCGCCATCGAATAGCGCTCGGTGCGACTATGACCCGTCACCGCAAAGTACGAAGCCATTAGCGACACCGTAGTGAACGCCAACGCTAACTGCACCAAGCACGCGCGCGCGCGCCATGCCAAACCGTAAATACCACCATGGCGCAAGGGTACGCGAATTCCGACCCTAGCGGACATGTACCTAACGCCATCAAGCATGGCGGAATGTACCATTCCGCCATGGTGAGAAGTACGGCATCGCGAATCAACCGTAAACGGCCCCACTGAGTGCCTGTACACCGCTCCCTGGCCACAAAGTACAACTCCCCGTAGGTGCAATGAAGTCACAATGCAACCATTGAAATGTACAAGTCACCCATGCATGCCAACAAACAAAAGAAACACAACAGGGGCCAATGGGAGCAGCAGGGCACAGATGGCACGAATACAGAAGCCATCCCAATGGACATGACCACAGTCCCCCACCAAGAAACGCACGCAAACACAGGCACCTGTGACCAGCAATATTCCGAGAATCACATCATTCCACCAGTCCACCTGGCTGACCGGCATCTGTTACACAAAACCCAATCCCCCGCCCCTGAGCATGACAACATTCAAACTGTCATATTGGCAGCCCCCATCCCTGACCTCACGGGCTTCGTAGGCAAACGCGCCCAGTACAGTACCACGCAACTAAACTCCGAAGCTGGAACCCAATGCAGATCTCCTCACAATACATCGCCCCCCAAATAGGCATATGCCACATCACTTGCAAAGAAGAACGCTACACGGGCCAAATCAGAATAGAAATTTAATGCACATCAAAATCACCAAGCCCATACAGCCATCAGGCCATGAACTCCAAAACACTTTTCACCATTGTGGGCTGCATCCGCAAGAAATGACCAGCCACTACTTGTGTGACGCCCTGTTCCCTCATGGTACACAGAGCCACATTCACGTACGAAAAGGCAACATGGAAGCGCACAGAACCGCAGGGCCGTCCCAATGGGGAGGCACTAGTCCAGCTGAAAGGCCGAAATGTTGCTCCGAGCCACCAGTACTGCGTAAGGGCATGTGGCCCATTGGCGATCGTCCCATAAGATCGTAATGCTGCTCCACTGATTAACACGAAGCAGCAGGTGTCGGGAGTAAAACCCATCTGCAGGAGTGGCATACAGATGGCAGTGGCAAAAGGGGAGGAGATACCTGTCAACCAAAAGAAAAGAAAAAGAACAGAATGGCCATCAGAACTACATTCGAACAACTCACTTCAATGATCACACTAAATCCACAGCCATATGCATGCTAGCCCACTCCAAAGGATCATCACCACCCCAAAACCACTTGCAACTCATAACCATCTATATCGAGGTGCAAACACCATCACAAACGAGTGTACCTGTGCATGCGTCTGTCAAAACAGAATCCATCAGATGGGAATGTTAACGTGCATGGACACAAGTGTCTGAGGGCGCGTCGAGACAGGGAGGGCTCAACAAGGCCAGATAGACGATGGTCCCACTATGGCAGCCCTGCATCACATAGCGTAGGGGAGGCGGATAGATCCCAAGAAGCCCTGTACATGGCAAACTCTGTATCAAATCACCTGCCCATGCATCCATTCATCATTCCCTCATCCCGGGATTAAAACGCCTGAATATTTACTCACATAACATTAGAAATATCCATTGAGTCTGTGCGTTATGCAGCCTGCAAAATCCACAGTGCCCCAGCCCGTAATTCCAGTGTAGTGAAGTAACATGGATTTGGGAACGTCCGGCCTCATCGCCCACGTCGCTATTGCGCATCCCAAACTATTCATATCAATCATTGCATCCTCGCCATGGCCCCTGTCTCAAGGACATTGAACAATAGTACGTTATATTTGCAGTCAGACCTGTGGGCATTTCCTCGCCGCTAGCTGAAAACCGAAAGCGCCGCCCTTCGAATTCCTCATTTGCAACATCACGTCGAAGAGGCATCTGTGGCCGTTTGAAATCACTAATTATTCCATCGAGTGCGGCTGTGTGTGAAAATGGCAACTGCCTTCACCCACAAATGGGACGCCCCGCCCGTCGTTGCAACTCGGTACAGTGATGCATGAGGGCCCACCGTTACTCGAGTACTACGTTCCACTGACCCTTCACAAGTCTGTTCGCGACTGCACAGATAGTATGTGAAACAATGGGACCACAGCAGAATGCACATATCAACCAATCTTACACGGCCATCGGGTACAAATACATGATTGCAATAGCAAGATGCCATTCCCTGAATTGCAGCGTTGTGCGCGGGACGTGCTCGGCCAAAGGGGAGAGCAGTTTGCACAGGTGGAATTAATCACCACAGGTGGAGGCCATACAGCCTGAAAACACATAAATTGCACAGCCAGTCTCCTCCCACAACCACACCGAAATGCTACCGGCAGGACTCGCGATGTTGGCCCTGGGGTACCTGATAGCACTGCAAGTACTCCAACTCCAAGAAGAAGACGAACACCAACTACAACCGGCCGCACGGAGGAGACGCAGGAGGAGGAGGAGGCCAAGGCAGGGCCAGCAAGGGCCACCAGCACAGCCACTACCACCACGCAGGCAGCCCGCAATCCCACGCCTCCGAGCACATCCGTTCAACCTCACTGATGAGCAGATCCACACCCTCCACCGTCTGGACCGGGACACCATAGCCGCCATTGTGGACATGACACAGGCTGACCTTGTCAGCATGATAGATAGCCCAACCGCCATCCCACCCCTACTGAAGGTGGTGTCTGTACTACACTTCCTGGCCACAGGCACCTACCAGCACACAGTCGGACAGTTGCATGGCATTTCTCAGCCACTGTTCTCACGGACACTATTGCAAGTGCTCGATGCCCTCCTGCAGCACGCAGACGACTACATCTCTCTACCACGCTCGGAGCAGGAAATTACCAACACAAAAGTGGGATTCCATGCACTTGCCGGCATATCGGGTTGCATTGGTGCCATCGACTGCACCCATGTGGAATTGGTCGTCCCACATGCCATGGAGGCCCAGTACCGCAACCGGAAACAATTTCATTCTCTGAATGTACAAATGGTGTGTGACTCCAACAGGATCATTACACATTGTTGTGCCAGATTCCCTGGATCAACCCATGATTCTATGGTCTTGAGGAACTCTACAATACCACGCTACATGGAGCGACACGCAGGGAACAGATCCTGGCTACTCGGTGAGTCTCATTACATGCATGATAATGTGGGGTATGTGATTCGGCAATGACCTGGCAGGAAGGGGGGGGGGGTGTGCGTACGTAGCAATGGCATTCCACATCATACGTTTCTCGTCCACATACAGGTGATGCTGGATATCCACTGAAGAGATGGCTCCTCACACCAGTCCGGAACCCACGGGACCAGCATGAGGAGGACTACAACCATGCCCACTCACGTACCCGTGTAGTCATTGAACAGGCATTCGGCCTACTGAAGGGTCGTTTCCGCTGCCTCAGCAGGTCTGGCGGGGCACTCCTGTACCGCCATGAGAAGGTTGCAAAGATGGTGATGGCATGTGTCATGCTCCACAACATGTGCGTACGTAGAAATGTGCCCATGCCCCCTGACGCAGAACTGCAAGCACCTGATGATGGTCATGATGAGGGTGGGGATGTGGCAGCACCTCATGGAGTCTGCGAGGCACCGGAGGGCCGTGACATTCGTCAGCATCTCATTGATGTATGCTTCTAGCACTCACGCCTGGTGGCTGATACATGGACACGGGACTCGTGGCACTGTGTGTGTCTGGGACATGCACAATATGGACTGTACGCCTATGATGGCCTAGTACACAAAGATCAATGTCCACACATCTCATTGGTTGATCGTGCACTGTTTATGGCATATGTGATATCATGTTGTACACCCTATCGACCCGCCACCCAAGTGAGCCCAACACACCCCCTCCACCCTCCTACCTCCCCCCCGAACACCAGTGTCCAAAGATGCTCATTGTCAGTGGGCAGTCGCTATTGCAAGCCCCCTCTGCGGGTATCAGGGGCACCCCTGCCTGTGGAGCGCAGGTTCCTCCCAGATCTACGTTGGGGGCTGCCCTGGACGGAACTTGCAACGGATGATGTCTCTGCCTGCTCACGTCCATGCATGTCCCTAAGGGTTTGCGAGAGCTCAGTGAGCACACGGCGCACTGCGGCAAGTTCGGCACATACGTCCTTGGACGTCGCATGCAGTTCCCCCCTCAGGCTCTCGGTGCATCTCTCCATTTGGACTCCCAGGCTCTCGGTGCTACTCTCCATTTGTGCCCTTAGTGTCTCTGTACCTCTCTCCATTTCTGCCCTAAGTGTCTCAGTTGATGTTTCTATGTCTGCCTTAGTGCCCCCACATTCATCGGCATGGTCCTTGAGGAGCGTGGCCAGTTGCTGCTGTTGCACGATTAACTGGTCGAGGGACTGTTGCCTCTGCTGGGCCATGGCCATTTGCGGGGGTGTCACAGAGGGGCTGTTGTCCTCATGTTGCCTTGCCACAGGGCTTGTGGGGGATGGCCAGTCGTCGTCTTGTGGGTGCCCCTGCGTGGTATCCTCATGTTGTACGGGATGGGACAGACAGGGGGATTGGGACAGGTCATGGATGGATCTGACTTCGACATCCCCGTTTTCTGTGTCGGAGCATGCTGCCATCAATGGGGTGTCACCTATGGTGCTGCTGCCACCAGAGGCAGTGCCTTCTGTGGCATCCGTTGGGGGGACCTGTGGTGGTGGTGTTGTGGGCATGCTGGCTGCTGGGGTGCCTGTTGATGTTCCCTCCTCTGTGCTGCCACCTGATTTGTGCTGCTGCCGTGTCTTGATGCGTGCAGCTGAGGTGGAGGGTCTTTGGCCGTTGGTCTTGGCCCTCTTTGCAGGTGTGCTGGTAGGGGTGTCCTGATGCTCGTCGTTTGGATCGGACCCTGTGGTGGAGTAAAGGAGGGCGAGGGTTATTGATGGGTCTGTGGGAATTGGAATGGCATTGTATCACATGCATTGGGGTGGTACCTGAGGGTGATTTGGGTCGGGGCCTTGGAGGTGCTTTCATTTGTGTGTGGAGTGAGGGTGCAGTTGTTTGGCAGCCTGCAGTTAGGGTGTGCCTGCTGCACGTGTAGTGCGTGTTTTAGGGGTTTTTAATTATTTATGTATTTATTGTGGGTTTTAACGTGCGCTATCAGGCCGATGTGTGTGGACGTTCTCCTGGACATGTGTTTCTGTTGCACTATGTGGACACATGGTACTTCACATGGATGGACTTTGTGGATTTGGCATTGTTTTATCTGGCCCACCTACCTGAATCTTCGGATGTCTGCACTCCTTTCTCCATCCCTCCGACTCCCTCTATGCTCTCCATTCCGATGGTGGAGGCACAGATTTCTTCCCAGGGGGTCAACTTGATGGGTGATTCAGGACCTCCCCCGGTGGCTGTGGCAATGTTGCGGTTGGCAGAGAGTATGCTGCAGACGCGTATCCGCAGGTCGTCCCATCGCTTACGGCATTGCTGTGGGGTGCGGGGTGCGGTCCCCACCGCACTTACCCGCTGTGCCACCAGAGCCCATATGGCCTTCTTGTTTGCAAGTGCCGTCCTGGTCATTTGCGTGCAGAAGACGACGGCAGCATTCTCCTGGAGGGTCTCTGTTAGCACGGTGAGTTCCTCACGGGAGAAGTGGACCTGCCGCTTGCGGTCGCACGCTTTCTTCGCTACTTTTCCCATTTTTCTTGGTTTCGCTAGGGTGGATGACGGGTTGGGGTGTGTTTCAGGGTAGTGATTTTAGTGGTTGTGTGGTTTTAGTGGTTTTATAGGTGTACGGCGGGATGTTTCCCGTTCCGGGCCCATGTTTTAACTTCCGTTTCTGTATATTTCCGGTCACCGTACTTTCCGGTAGGCGCACACTGCGGTGTCCGCTGTGATGGGTGGCGGTATTGCACCTAGGGCGCCGTACGGCGGCGGTGTGGGCCGTTTTGGGGTCATTTCCGCCATCGCGGACTTTGCACTTCCGCCATGCTGTGGTGCTCGTGCCCGATGGGTCGGAATGGGCCGCACTTTGCTCCTTCGTGCAATGGCGGAAACGCTATTTACGCTGTGGCGGTCCGGTCAGTCACTTTCCGCCAGGGTCGTAATGAGGGCCAAAGTGTTTTGCTAGCTTTGTTACTTTGATGATTTGTTTATCATTTGGCAGGGTAGTGAGGCTGAGCGGTTGGACTTTGTGAAATACCTGAATGGTAATTAACTGAATTTACATTTCACGGAATCCCATAGTGAAACAGGTTTGGTCTTTCTGGATGTTAAGGTTAACAAAGGGGCTAATGGTTTGGGCACTACAGTGTTTCACAAGCCCACTAGTTCTAATCAGGCCTTGTCAGCTGCGAGTAATCACCAAAGGACCTACATTAATAGTATTTCCTACGGGGAATGTGTGCGATTCATCGTAACAGCTCGGATTTCTTTGATTTTGATAACCAGTGTGCATCTGCTGCATTTCAGAGATTATCCAAAGAAAACTACTGAACAGGTTTTGTTGAATGCACGTAGGCTCAATCGAGATTCTCTCCTGACCACATCTAGTACAAGCACCAGGGAGACTGACCATGAAATGACTTATTGTTACCTATTGTTCTGACTCAAGTCGTATCAGGGACAATATTTCCAAGTATTGGTATGTTCTTAGGGCTGATAAAGATTTCAACAGAGTCCTCCCGGCTCGCCCCTGCCTCACTTTTCATAGAGCCACTCATTTGAATGATAAACTTGTCTCCAGCGTCTTAGCTCCAGCTAAACCACAAATGTGGTTATCTCAGAACACCATCAGGTTTGTGAAATGTACAAGATGCAAGGTGTGCGATTAAGCGACTGGCTTGTCTTCTTTTAAACATCCTATAATTGGGACTACGTTTTCTAACTGCTGCAATATCAACTGTAATACAGATTCTGTTGTTCATGTCCTCGGCTGCTCCTGTTCCAAGTGGTATGTCGGGATCATGACATGCAAGTTAAAACTTACGATATTACAACATATCTGGGCAATTAAGAACACAGATTTTTCGTATCCTATCACCAAATATTTTCATGAGTATCACAATGGACGGCTGGGCGAATTTTCGTTCTTTGGAATTGCACACATTAAAAAACATCCTTCTGCTGGTGACAACTGGAGACTAAGATGATTGTAGATTTTCAAACTAAGTTTCCGTCAGGACACAACATTGATGAAGAGCTTTACACTTTTGTTGGTACATAACGCATTGATTTTGTTTGATTCAATTGGTGACTATGTGCCTCTCCATCTCATTTGGTTTTGTTTTGGCACATATGAAATCTAACAGCGAAATTTTTAATTAGAATGTGTAGTCTGTTTTTCTTCATTTTTCCCTTTTTAACCAATGCTGTTTTTCATGTTTCCTTGTATTACTGCTGTTCCTCGTGTTTTTGTGTATTTTGACATAATTGTTTATTGGGCAGTGGATGTTTTATCCTACAATTACTGCTCTAATCACATGGTTACTGTGTCAGTTTTCCATTTTCAGTATCATCATGTTTTTTCCTCTCTGTGTTGTAGTTAGTATTTTAATAGTGTTTATCAGTTTTGGGGCCATTTATTATTTGGCAAGTACGGCGTTAGCTTTGCATCTATTTCTTTTTTTTAGTCAGGTTTATGTGACATTATGTTATTCATTCTAGAACAATTGGGATTTTTTATTATGCCCCCTAGGTCTTCCTAGAAACATTGCACTGTGCACTTTACTTTTTTGCTCTGCCATTTTCATGCAGGATTTGGTGAATTGTGCCCTCATTGGGTCGCTTTCAGACCATGGGTGTTTGAGCATTATGCACTTTATTCATTCCTTCCTTGCTTTTCTCATTTTGAGATAGGCTTGATGTTTTTAGGTTGGCACTTTGCACATCATTCATCCGCCTAGACCCCTTGATTTCTTATTTTGCATCTCTGACATGATGTAAAACATCATGCCATTCCATTTGAACATTCCATTTGAACATAATATTCTGCTTGTAATTGGGCAGCTTTACTTGAAGAGTGCTCCATGTATTTTGTTATTAGTTATGAATCAGTTCTATGGATGAGCATCAATTTTAAACAGTCCTATGGTGGTTTTAGATTTATCACTTTTGGATTTTAAAGTGGCTTTGGTGTTTTTTTTAATCATTGCACTTGTTTTTTTTATTAACATGAACATTTATTTGTATACATTCAGATTTGTATATTTATATATTTAGTGATGTATGAGTCTATTTATTTTTCAAATTGAAAGGTAATGTTGAAAGATGGCCACCACTTTTTGCAAATTTTTTAAAGTTTTGCACACAGATGAAACACCATAGAGTTGACCCATGTGTCTATAGACGTTTGGGACGTCATTTATGTTCATGTGTGAACAAGCACCCTGCGTGGGTGCAAAACACGTTGCTGTTTGGACATTGTTCCCAATAAACATATATTTTATTCAGAACATATATATATATATACATATATATATATATATATATATATATATATATATTGTATATATATCCATGAAGCCATGACACTGCTGCATTTTTCCTGCAACTCACGTTATAGTTTAACACAGGATGGATCACAGAGTTGGACAGTGTTGCAAGAGTAAATATAGTCACCCTAGGTTTCACATTTTCATAAAAAGTGTTGCATATATATATTATTTGAATATTTGTTTTACAAAAGAATTAGGGTTAAACCAATAAAAATGTTAAGGTAATAATTTACATTATGAATGAATTTGCATGTATATATGTTAAAATCAAATATGGTAACCTTAACACACCTTGTTTTTGTTTTGATATAACATTATAGTGAAAGTGATGTAATGCATCCTGTAAGTATTTGTTTGTCTTTAATAACATTTTAAAAAAATATTTTGATGTATGTTTTTAATTTGTATTGGATTATCAATGTTTTTGCTGTTTTAAAGTTTGGATATCTTTATATATAAAGCTGAATGCATGTATGTGTGTGTGTGTATGTTTGTCAGGCTATACAAATCCACACTGTTGCACCGTGTAGTTATTGGATTCTCATAACGTGATAGCTGCTCATCACCGTATACAAATTCTTAGAATGTGTGCATCACCTCAGTGATATTTTGTGTGCATAAATGCATGCGGTTTACCATATTATATATACTGACCTTGTGAATGGATTCTCTTACAAGAAGAAGCAATTGGAGCATCAAAGGAGTTTCTGATGATACGACTGGAGTTTATTGCCAACAACTCTTATTTTCAACATAATGACAATTTCTAGCTACCATGGCACCGGTCTATGCAAATAGCTTCATTTATAGATTTGAAACCCAACATATACTAAAACATCCAGAATGGTCTAAGTAGATCAGCAAATGGGTTTGATATATAGATGACATCTTTGGAATTTGGCAAGGAGAGTTAGAACAATTGGAAGGGTTTTTCATTTATATCAACATGATCGATCACAGAATTCAATTTACATCAGAGATAGGGAACCCAGGCATACATTATCTAGATGTTGCAATTGATGTACAAAATTATCAGATTTCAACTACATTGTTCACCAAACCGACAGATAGGAATAACTTGCTACACAGACTAAGGTTTCACCCACCACAGACTCTCGAGAACTTAGCTTATAGTCAAATGTTAAGAATTAAAAGGGTAGTGAGCGATTCATCTCAATGCGATACACAATTGGCTAGACTATGCACCAAACTGAAGGAAAGGGGATACCCATAAAACGATTTGACATTGGAAAAATTGAAAACTGAGACCAGGAAACAGAAAGATCTGCTAAGCAGCAAAACAACACGAAGCGCACCTCCAATAGTGTTTGTCTCGAAATTCTCGATTCAAAGTCACCAAATTAGCAAATGTATCACCAGACATCAGAATATCCTTACCAGCAATGAAAGGACAAAAAACCTTTTCAGCAATACCTTTGCTTACCAGAGGAGCAATAACTTAAGGGATCTACTTGTTAATACAAGAACAAATGTCAAACAACAACAAACAAACAGGAATATAGGAACCTTCCCCTGCATGAGGTGTGGCAATTGAAATAACATAATTAAGAGACGAGTTGTATTTCATCCAAATACAGGCGACATATGTCACCTGCCTCACCAAATGTGATATACTGTATCTGATGTTCCTGTGGCATGTATTATGTTGGAGAAATGGGAAGAAAAATCAGAACCGGGATGAACAAGCACAAATTGTGCATAAGAAATAAGAACAATGCCTCAGCAGTAGCTAAACATTTTAATGAAAAGGGGCATAGTATCGCACAGTTTAAATTTCAAGTACTTGAAACAATCAACACAAGAGACCAAAGAAAGCACTTTAAAATGCTTAGGGCACAGAAAGAAGAATTTTGGATAGACCGGTTGGGCGCCCTGAGTCCTAATGGGATAAACGAGAAGTGGGACTGGAATTGCTTCCTTTGATATACTCGTAGCATGATAATACATAATGCACCCAGAACATTTCAGGCCAAGACTTTGTTCCAGATTGTGGTGTATCTGTGACAGTTGTTGTCACTGTTTTTCAACCAGTACCAGAGTGAGTTCTTTCTGTTCGAAAGATCGACCAAAGCATTGATTGATGGTAGTTTACCAGGCTGCATAGACCAGGTGTAAATAAAGAGGGGGACTTTAATTGCTTCCTTGATATATTCGCAGCTTGATAACACATTATGTACCCAATACATTTTTGGGCAAAGACTGTGATTCAGATTGTGATGCACCAAGAGCACCAGAGCTGTTGCAGTCACTGCTCTCCAACCAGAACCAGAGTGAGTTCTTTCAGTTCAAAAGAATTACCATAAAATGGATTGGTGTGAGTTCACCAGGCTGCATAGGGGATCAGTCCACACACAGAGAATGCTGATACATTTGCAAGTAGAATCCTTTTAAATCAGGGAGCATTGTTCCACAGTTACTCCCTCACAAGATGGCCACCCCATTCACTGACGTAGACTGCAATCAACATTTTCACTGTCCATGACCATTGTCATGGATACCATACTAATAGGACTCGCAGAAGTGATTGCCAGCATTTTGTTCGGAATGCCGAGTGCTTGCACTCGAAGCACACTGGACAGAGCATAGATGCCCAAAGCCATATGATTTTTAAAGTAAGTTGCAATTCTATCAGGATCAGAGGTATTCTAACTCCTCGTGCTGAGCGCACCTTAGTGTTCATATTAACATCTAGTTAAATGCTCTCTTACGTTTTTGGAATCTACATAGGACATCAGATATACCGCAAAGGTCCACCCTCCAGATTGAACACATCCAACTGATTTCCTCAGCACCACACCTACCATTAAGAAGCAGCTATCATGCAATACCCACACCAGCTGCACACATATCTGGTGCAACCACGCACCATATCACACTCTCTCTCTCTACTGACTGAACTGGCCATTCAACCTACTAGCGCTTTGAGATCGTACCAATGATACATAAGGCGCTATATAAATGCCAAGTAACATAACATAACATAAATAATATGGTAATCGGCATGCATTAATGCACACAATATATCACCAAGGTGATGCACCCATTTTAAGAATTTTGACACAGTGACAAGCAGCTATCACATTATAAGGATCCAATAAAAACACGGTCCGTAATGATCACTAAACCTTTAATAAAAGCTGAAAATTATGGTACGAGCATCCTTATCCGTGCCTGCGGACATGAAACTGCTTAACTGCAAGACGATGAGGTGGCACCCACCTTGCTTTTTACTGTGCATTTAGTAAAGAATTTGTTTGACTGCAAGACCATTAATTGGCACGGTTTTTAATAGATGAGCAATACGCTATGGTCCAAAGACTGTAATAGTGATTGACATATGCTGCCAAGAATGTTTTCTGATGCTTTCACTCTTTGTGTTCTCTTTATCTGATTTTTTCTAAATGTTTTCCATGATTGTTTGTCCATGTCATGTTTGTGCTTGTCATGTGGCCTGCATTCATTTGTCGGTGCATTTCACTTTGCTCTGGTATACGGTTGGAATATATAGATTATTGGTAAATTGATGTGGTTAATGCAACAATAACGATGTGTGTTTATCAAATTAGCAACACCCTGATGAAGGACTGATTGAAGTCCAAAATGCATTGGCATTTTTGCATCTACTAATAAAACAGGGATATGTTTATTGTCAAGAAACCAGCTTTTGGACTTATTATTTTGAAGATGTGCATAAAGTCAGTATTAACAGATGAATACAACAGAATGCAAGTAAACACAATTACTTTACTTTGAACTTTAAAGAAACCACTGGGGTAGTATTTAGGATGTGCAGCCCACACCAATGGCTATATAGCCTACGTCTTTATTCTTCTACATTTCTTACATGGAGGCATGATACAGTGGGTTGCACCTCACTCTGCAACTAATCGTAACTAAAGGATTGTCATACATCAGTCAGACAAATATAGTGGTGCCCGCTCATCCCTTCCTATCACAAATCTCTATTGACTGTCAATACTTACCAGACTTGTTTTAAAGAACCTTCATACTTTTACTTAAATCACCACTTTTCAACATTTTTAAAACAACAAATATGAGCACGCACCATCAATCGCTTGCTCAAACCTCTAATTTCTTAATTGGCTATTTGTACCTTTTGATTGGCGTCAATCACTTCGCTATGCTCAATCACTGTTGCTCCTCAACTTTTTCAATTTCTTCACAACCTCTATTGCTCTTCGAAATTTGTACTCAACAAACAACATACAGACAAGTCGACATTACACATTTATAAACACTTTGATCATGTTTTTCTCTCTCGCCTTTACTTTATATCCTATACAGGGTTTGAGACATCACCTTACATAATTCTAATTACATGTTTTATGTTTCTGCTCTACCCCCATTGGGATTTGAAACATCTCCTTCTGAAACTCCCTTGAGTCTGGATTCCTAGCCTCTACTTTTTCTTCTCTCAATATTTCTTGTTCACTCAAAAAATTATCACAATCCCATCCTCTTCATTTGCCATTCCCCTTGGTCTACTCACCATTCGCTCGTTAATGGACTTGAGGCCTTTGGGTTTCGACTCCTCCTTCAATCCGACCACTTCGCCTTCCATCTTCAGAGCGCCCATGGAATCCGGGCAGGGACTTCATCAAAGGGGGACCTGCCCACCGTCTCGGTTCTTCTTGCAAGTCAATTTCTATCGGACAGTCTCCACGGGAAACCCTGTGAACTTCTAACTAATGCCGGAGGAAGCCCGATCGCAGGAAAGACTGGGGACAAACTAGTTTGGATCTTTTCCAACCATCCTCACTGCTACCACGTGAACTTATGGTTTTTTAAGAACATGCATGCAATGGATGGGTTCACAGAATAACTCTGAGTCCCAATAACCAACTCAGGAAGATGGCAAAGGTTGCTGTTTTATTAACAATTATCTAAAACAGGGAGGTTACAACGGACATCAATGGACGTTCGCTCAGCTCTCATCAATTTTCTCATTAAACATTGACTTTATACTAAAGGTTTGTCGCGGTGACGTCATCCTATGTAGCAAATAAGAAAAACCTATAAGCGAATATAATTGGTACAAGGAGAATATCTAAGTATACATTCAATAAGGACTAGGATTGTGATTCTCTTCCCTACGGTCAGAGTCTGGTGGAACAGTTATGCCTACCTCTAAAACACATCATCTTCAACACTATTAAGTACACGGTTTATCATTGGTTCGCAAACCATAAAGCCCTTCATTATATGGCCCTCTACAATTGGTTGCCACGCTTGTGCCCTGTCTGGAACATTTGGTTCACTTAGTAGCATGTAAGCTCAGACTGAGGTGCCAGGATGTGGACTTGACTTTACCTCCCCACACAATTAGCCCAACATCTCTCATCACCCATGCCTTCTGCCATGAAGTTCGCTTTTGAACTTGGCCTTGCAAAGTATTCTTGTCTGTGAGAATATATGGGAGTACATGCTCTCACTACTGTTGTTCTGACTCCAAGCTCAAATCTATTTCCATTCTTGGCTCACGTGACAGGAGTATAACAACAAGGTGTTCCCTTGGAAAGAAGTAATTTGTGGGCTCAAGGCATTTATAGACTAATCATGATTGAATCACTCAATTTATACAAAAATGGAGCATATTGGACTGTTAGCATCCACAGTAGAAATCATTGAACAAGGAAAACAACAAATAATTAATGGATTCTATTTCCATCCTTGGCTCACGTGACAGGAGATCCCGATTTGGTCTATTGTGCAGCATTTAAATGTCTTAAATGAATAGAATGTGTCACTGTTGGTGTTCTTTCTTTGCCACTTAATAAGGGATGATACATCCTTCTAACGTTTATTGCTTTCAAGAATAAATAACCAACTTTTGCTGCTTCTATTTTGATGCCAGGCCAGATAGCAGTGCTAGGCACTTCCACTATTTCAGCGTATTCTTGCTGCAACACAATTCTCGGTCTTTCCTCTTCATGAGATCTGGCTTACTAAAATTCATGACACTGATGTTCATCTTCTGTACAAGGGCGGTTTCACCTGCAGTCTATTCACTACATATAGCCAGCTTCTATGATGACTTTGTCTACTTGCACTTCAGCGTCTGTACAATTGTTGATTTTCTGTAGCACTTCGCACACATGCAACCTTCTTCTAGCACATGAAAGTTTAATTGTTTCTTAAATTCGTCATCAGGTTCTGTAAGGTCTATGCATTCTCTTCAGCCAGTATTCTCAGGGCGTCACACTTGTCTCTTGTGACATTACTAGCTTCTCTCTTTTACTCCTTTTCATATTCTTTCAGGAAGTTCCTCCCTCAGATTGTCTTCTCTTTGGGATACATTCAATAGGGTTTCCTCAGTGGATATCTTTTTTCAAATGATTCACTGCGTTATTGGCACAACTGCTGCTGTCAAGCATGGCACAGTCTCAGACTTCCAATATATAGGAGGTAGGGGACGGGATTTCCTGCAGAATCATGCAGCTGCTCTCTACACTCCCATCTTAGTTATAGGGCAAGATAGGAGTTTTCCAACCCCTTTTAAACCATCAATAAAGGTTTTGTGTCAGTGTCTACTTATGATAACATGCCTTCCTCACACCCTGTACATACAGAACTGGGGATACAGCCAAATGCTGAGAATTTGGCCTTGAAATATTTACTTTTGCTTAATCATGATTTGGGTAAAACAATTCAGTACATAAAAACACACTTACATGAACCCAGGAATCTGGATGGAGGCATACAACTACGATAGCTTCAACATATTAAGAATTGGCCACAGAATTCACAAGCCACTGGCTTTGTAAATGTAAGATTATTGTAAAGCCCCCAGAGAACAAAAAAGCGACCCTTTAAATTTACAAAGCAAGACCTATTGACTTTGCCAAGGTTTGTTAGATTAGATTTGCCAGATTGCAAATGTGTGTTTTAATTTCTGACCAACACCTTATTCATGCTCCAGAAATCAGCCAGGTCCTATACATTTATTTCATCCCCAAAATACACAAGTCTCTCCATAAACCACCAGGGAGAACTACTGTTACACTTTCTGGTTCGCTTTTAGAGAACATAGCTGTGTTTTTTGATGAGACCTTGAATCCGTTGTTTTCTACCTTACCTTCTTTCATATGGGATACTAAGGATTTTTCATCCCACATTAATGGTATGCCACAGGAAGACAGCATGTTCATGGCAACCCTTTATGTTGTGTCATTGTACACTTCTATTGACCATCACATCTGGCTGACAGCATGCAAGTCCTTTCTTGGTATTAGGTTCCTCAACTATCTCTGCCACACAGAGATGATTGTTGAATTTATAAAGTTTTGTTTTAATAACAATGACTTTGTTTTTAATGATTCCTACTACCACCAGGTCAGAGGGACTGCAATGGTGGCTATTTTTGCCCCCTCGTATGCCAACCTCACCATGGGCTGGTGGGAACATAATTTTGTGTGGAGTCCTGCCAATGATGTTTTACTGACAAAATGTTTTGCTAGCTTTGTTACATTGATGATTTGTTTATCATTTGACAGGGCATTGAGGCTGAGTGGTTGGACTTTGTGAAATACCTGAATGGTAATGAACTGAATTTACATTTCACAGAATCTCAAAGTGAAACAGATTTGGTCTTTCTGGATGTTAAGGTTACCAAAGGGGCTGATGGTTTGGGCACTACAGTGTTTCACAAGCCCACTAGTTCTAATCAGGCCTTGTCAGCTGTGAGTTATCACCAAAGGACCTACATTAATAGTATTCCCTACGGGGAATGTGAGTGGTTCATCGCAACTTCTCGGATTTCTTTGATTTTGATAACCAGAGTGCATCTGCTGCATTTCATTTTGCCTCTAGAAATTATCCAAAGAAAACTATTGAACAGGTTTTGTTGAATACACGTAGGCTTAATAAAGATTCTCTCCTGATCACATCTAGTACAAGCACCAGGGAGACTGACCATGATATTTCACTTATTGTTACCTGTGGTTCTGACTCAAGTCATATCCGGGACATTATTTCCAAGTATTGGCATGTCCTTCGGGCTGATAAGGATTTGAGCAGAATCCTCCCGGCTCTCCCCTGCCTCACCTTTCATAGAGCCGCTTCTTTGAAAGATAAACTTGTCTACAGCTTATCTCCAGCTAAGCCACAAATGTGGTTGCCTCAGACCACCATCAGGTTTGTTTTTTATTTATATGAAAATGTATATTTATGCATTCAGATTTGTATATCCATATTTAGTGATGTATGAGTCTATTTATTTGCACTGTGCACTTTATGGAAAGTACACTGAGTGTTTTTCAATTTTGCTAATTGAAAGGCAATGTTGAAAGATGGCCACCACTTTTTGCAAACTGAAGCAAGACTTGCTTACAAGAGGACAAAAGCAACATCCTCCAGGGCACATGAGACACCACTCCATCAGGACACGGGCAATGCCGGGTACCCCAGATAGTACTTATTAAATGTTATGTATGTTGCAAATTACAAGTTTGAAGTTATTTAGAGAATGATTATTGTACTTTAAATATATATGTGTTCATTATGTAAACATAGATGTTATTTGTTGAAGTACTTGTTAGCATGTAACCTTTGTGTGCATGATAACTTTGAATTGTTTAGAAGTTGTTGAATGTATGTTTCATTTTCATAATACAATTTTTTTCAAGGTTTAAAGTACATATTTTCAATTATGTGTAGGCTATGTTTATGTTGCCACCTCTCCCATACCACTTTTTGAATCTTGGGGCTAAGGTGAGACATCCTTTCCTCTTGTCGGGTGCCTGTGTTGTTTGCTAATATGTTTGATTTGTTTGCCTTGGTGTAAGCACTGTGCACAGTGTACGTGTCCCCTTCTCAATTTTCTGTGTTGTTTCCTGCCTCCTGAACCGCCCCCTTTACTGATTGGCTAGTCTGTTTCCCTTCTCGACCGAGGGCCTAGTCCTGCACTTGCCACCTCCATGACACCACTTTTTGGCTCTTGGGACTGAAGTGAGACATACTTTCCTCTTGTCTGGTGCCTTTGTTATTTGCTAATATGTTTGCTTTGTTTGCCTTGGCATAAGCACTGTTCGCAGTGTATGTTTCCCCTTCTCCATTTCCTTGTTGTTTCCCACCTCTTAGCCCGCCCCCTTCCCTGATTGGGCCTTTGGCCCATTTAGGATATTCTCTCAAGGCAGCCCCTTTGACTAAGGGCCCCAAGACAAATGGCAGCTCATAAAGAAGCAGCTCCTACCGTGTTTGCCCCTGTTCACCTGGGAAGCCTGCCGCCGTCAACCAGCAGCAACTGACAAGGTAAGGGTGGTCTGGGTGAGGAGTACAGCAATTAATGTATTCCAGCAAAGCCCTACCAGTCTTATTACCCTAACCACACCCACCTTAGTCCCCCATTGTATTTGTTTCTCTCTCAATGCTGTATTATAAAGTAAGATGTCTCTCCAGTGACTGCTGACTCTCAAATGTAGGCGTCGCCACCAATTGTTTCAAATCGACCTGCGTTTTAATTTTCAAATTAGTCCCTTGTCTAAGTGCCGCTGCATTTATTGTTGAGTCCCTAATTTCTGGTGTTTTCTCCATTTATCTACGAACCCCAAATTTGAGCTTTCTATCACTGACTGCTATGTTTCAAACCTAGGTGTCACTGCATGTGTTGTTGAGTTCAATATTCAGGTGTTTTCCTCAGTTATCTAGATACCCGAATTTGAGCATTCCTTTCACTGACTGCTGTGTTTCAAACCTAGGAGTCACTGCATGCATTATTGAGTCTCACATTTTAGGAGTTTCTCCTCTTATCTAGGTACCCCATATTTGAACGTTTATCAGTAACTGCTGTGTTTCAAACATAGGTGTCACTGCATGCATTATTAAGCCCCACATTTTGGGAATTTCTCCTCTTATCTAGGTACCCAAAATTGTGAGCGTTTTATCACTGACTGCTGTGCTTCAAACCTAGGTATCACTGCATGCATTCTTTAGTCCAGACTTGGCCATTTCTCCCTCTATTGTGTTGTGTCCTCATTTTGGGTGCCTCTCATTCTGTCCAGGTGTCCAAGGGCTGGGTGTGCCTGCATTTGTTGGTGTATCCCAATTTTAGGAGTCATCTCTCCCAGTCCTATCTCCGTTAAGATCCTGCCACTCTACTCAACAACCTAGCTGTTCATACTCACTACTGCTATTACTATAAAAGTGATGGGTGGAAGGTTTTGAATGAATCTGAACCACTGGCATTGCTCTAGTCAACCTTCCACACCACAATTTTTTACCCCGTCTGCGTCATTGCAAAAGTGGTCCAGCCATATGCAAATCAGTCAGGTACTGCCACTCACTACTGCTTGCTCAAATTTCAGTACACTCCGCCAATAACCAACAATCCCAGTTCAGCTGTTTTGTGCCTGCTGCTATGCGCGTACATGTACACACGTGTATACACATGTACACACATGTACACACACACCCTCTCAAGCACTGCACTCTGGAATACACTCCACCCACCCTACATCCTTCAATGTTGCACCCTCATTCTTGAACCCAGTACCACACTCACCCAGTATCACTCTCACACACACTGCCACTCACTACACACCTCCCCACTCACATACAAGAGATGCTCTCAGGCACTTTGGAATACACCCCATCTGCTCTTCACCCCCAGACCCTCATCCTTGAACCCACCCTAAAACACTGCAAAAACGTCTCACCCCATCCCTTCCACTGGATGCCTGCACACACACACACACACACACCGATCCAATGCCACAACCGCACACCACGCACCCTCCAACTACCAAACCAGCAGGGCACTCAGGCCCACCAACACTCACCCACTCCCTAACCCCCTCCCAACTACCTCTGCAGACCCCTCACTCATCTCCAATCCTTCCTTCTCACATACCTGTCCAGATAACTCACAACCTCCCACAACCTCCCACAACCTCCCACAACCTCTCAGCACCCACCCTCCAACTCTCAGACCAGAGGGGCACTCTTACAGGGGCTGTAACCCTACAGTTTCTTGTTATCCTTGCACTACACAGTGCCACGCTCCCTGGCTGCACACACTCAGAGCATTGCTGCCCTGTTCTCACCTCCCCTTGCAATTGCACTTTCCCCCCTCGCTTTCCCCTTCCACTTCTCATTCTCGCACTTGCACAATCTGAGTGAGACAAGGCCTAGTAAGATCATTTGTCTTGTCCTCCCTCTGCCTTCCCTCCCTTGTCTTGTCACGCCTAGAAACACTTCCGTACAGGAGCATTATTAATGACTTATCATATCACTCTGGCAGAATCAACTGAACTTTGCACCGCTCTCAGCAACCCCTACCCTCCTGCCCTACTCTCCTCCCCACCTTCCCAGGAGGCAGGCTTTCTCCCACCCACAGCTTCTCACGCCCCAGCATCCACCTCCAAGACCAGAAGAGCCCTCTGGGGCTACAAAAACATTTCCCTACCACCTACACAACCCTTGTGCCTACTTTTGGGAATACACCATGCACTTCTCTCGCCCCACTACTTTCCCTCACCCCCACAGCTGGAACCCTACGGACCACCTTTCATCACTCTCCATCCATCTCTAATACAAGGGGAGCCCTCCTCAGCCCAAATGCCCCATCTATGCTCTCCCACCCTCCAACCACACACCCTCCCTCACACACATTCACAAACAGTCCTGCACCCTCTCCAACTCCATTACTGAGAATTCCAGCAGTGCTGTGACAGCCAATGCCCAACCACTCCACTCCCCAGACCTAACCCCTCCACCACCTCCAATGCTACATCCACCTCTGTTGCCCCGACGACACCCCCCTCAACAAACATGCCCCCTGACATCCCATCCTCTCCAACACACTGATCACTACCAGTAGACCACCCCTAGTCATGCTCTTCCCCTCTCTCAGCATGGCATTCTTGCCCTTTCCCAAACCATTGCCTCAGCCCTCTTTCTCGCAGACCCTCACCCTCTCACACATTCCTTCAGCACCCAAACACACAAAACTCAAAACTGAAAAGGTAGAGGCCACCCCTCAAACTCTACTCTACATGCTTTGCCAGCCCTGCATTGTTCGACTTGCCTCTCCTTTCCTAGCTGCACTACCACATCCCCTCTATCACCCCTGCCTACAACTTCCCTCCTTGAACACAGCCTCTCCCCCCTCCTCCTCATTCAACCTGCATCATCTCACCATCTCCTATCCCCCAGGCACCATTCCTTAACAGCACCAAGCCCAACACCTTCTAACGGCCCAGCTCCTCTCATCACCCCCAGCCTCAGACCTCCAAGCCATTCACATCTCAACAGACTGCCCATCCCTCACCACTACTCAACAAAAGACCTGCAACTACCGCCCTCTCTTCACAGTCCCGCACCACCCACTGTGCGCTATGCACCCACCAACAGCATCCCTGCCCCGGACCTACCCTGTCTGCCCAAGTACACTGAATAACCAATCCATCCCCACCCCACCACCACCATCATCCTACCGGCTACACAGACCATCCCAGCCAACCCCAGACACCTGGTAAAACACCACCCCCTCAAGTCCCCACAAAGTCACCTGACTGCTTTTCACTGCCCGCTCTGAGGCCAAAAACAGACACAGCATCTACGATTTCCTAACCTCCAATAACCCCAATCTCATCTTCATCATTGAAAACTGATTCCCGGACAACCTCAAACCAATCGCTCATGAAGCATTCCCACCCACAACAGACCCTCTCTAAAGGAGGTGGATTAGTCATCCTCCACAAACCTCACATCTCTGTTACCTCCACCGAAACACAACCCAGACAGCTAACTGCGAATCCCTTCTAGTCAAATTCTCTCTCCTACCTACTCTCTCACACAGCTTCCTAATCATTTACATCCCTCATGGATATGACAGACATTTCTCCAACAGCCTATGCGACTCACTTGCAGCCACATTAGTTACCCACTCTGCACTCACCCTACTGGAGGACTTCTATATCTGGTTCGACATGCCCAACAACTTCATGACCCGGCCCCTAATCAACAGCCTAGAGGCACTCAACTACACCCAGTATATCATAGCACCCATGCATACGGCTGGCCACACCCTTGATGCCATTTTCAGCTCCTCCAACCACATCTCCACGCCCACCCCAAAACTCCTCATTTGGACTGATCACTCTGCCATACCTTAATAAATCAATTCCTTTATTTCGGCATGACTGCCATAAAAGGTATACAATACAAAAAAAAAATCATAAACATCATACATCTTAAAACAGTGAATAACAAAGTCCTTAGCCAGCCGCCTTCCCAAGCACGTAGATGGGCTAAAAACCTATCTAGATAATATAATTCTCTTATTAAAAGATCTTAAATATGATGAAACTGCCAACACTGATATAGGCGAGGTGCCACCTTTTAAAGCTCGAAAGGCAGACAACATTGTGGATGAGTCTAACTGACTCCCAACTGGGATGAGCCAACACTGTCCGACACATAAAGAAGAGATGCGCCTCATCTTCACACACTCTGCCACATAAAGGACATAATATTGTCTGGTCCGATAGCACAGCAAGTGGAGCGCTCACTTTGACATCTGTGCAAAGCCTGCTGATGCAGGTTCAAATCCCGGCTGGGCCAAACTCAGCCTTTCACCCTTCCAAGGTCGATAAATGAGCACCACACACCGTGGGTAATAATATGCAGCGCTCAGATACCGGAGGATTTGTAGAGCTATATCAATGCTAAATTATTATTATTATTATTATTATTATTATTATTATTATTATTATTATGGAATGAGACCCATTCTTTCACTTTGCGGACAAGTAAGCCAGTGGGAGTGTGCCCAACCAGAACTTTTCAAACCAGCTTTTTAATTTCACAGACAATTGAAGGTCCAAATCTGCCTCCGGACCCCAGACACCCTTGAGCTGTAGATAAGCCATAGCTTTTTTCCCCCAACAGGCAATTATCAGCCATCTTACTCCACGCCCACTCTCTATATTTATTATTGACCATCGCTTTGTAACCCCTGCCTAAGCGTGTGGGTTGACCCCATAAATCCCCTAACCCAATGTTAAAAAGCATAATTCTTACCGCCTGATAATTATAGCAGCTCCTCCAAAACTTCCCTAAACGGGGATAAAAATGTATTATTCCAGATCCATAGCCAGTATATCATAGCCAGTTGTATCATAATGTCATATCGGATCTCTATAAAACCAAATTCACATGCCACAAGCGTTGACGGGGCACTCAAGGGTAAACCAAGCAAAGATTTCAGAAATCTATTTTGAGCTATCTGAATAGAGGTACAATCATTTGCACCTCAGAACTCAGCCCCATAAGTTAACCCTTGGATTGTCTGAGCCTGATAGCTCTTAAGGGGTACAGTAACTAGATTTCTAATAAGCCCACAATGGCACAAATGCAATATCAAGCTCTTTTCTACCTGATTATGCCATTTCAATTTGTTCTTAAGGATCAACCCCAAGTACGTATAGGAATCCACCGAACCCAGCAGCTGGTTGTTTAGATAAAAGTTCACCTGTACTTGGGCATTTTCCCAGCACAAGCACACCACATGGTGTTAGTTTTAGAAAAGTTAATGTGGATGCCTTTTGCAACACACAATTTGTTAAAAACATCCAGCTGATTCTGAAGGCCCACTGGGGTTTTTGAAAGTAAAACTGCATCTTCTGCGAACAACATTAGGCTCCATTTTATGTTTCCAAAACTTGTGCCATCTCTAGCATACCTTTCTCTCTCTCCTCACAACGCTGCCACTCCCAAGGCCGCCACTACCCCTAAAGCTCAGTTCAAATGCTGGAACGGGGTCAAGGTACTAACGGACCTGGCCGAGGCATTACTCCATACCCACCCCTCGGTCCCGGCCACAGATAGATCCTTACCCATAGAGCTCTTTGACCAGTGGCTAAATGACTCACTCCTTCCTCTAACCCCTTCTATGTCTGTTCCTACCCCAAAATGGTTCACCCCTCACCTGAAGACTCAAAACCCATAACCGCTCCCTTAAGCTCAAATGGCAAGCCTCCAAAACCCTGCAAAAAAGAAAATCAATACTCGCCCACCATCACCGAAATTACAAATCAGAGATCAAAAAAGGCCAAAAAAGCCTATTATAATAAAAGGATCCTAAACTGCCTTAGCAGCAGCAAAGAGCTCCATAGGATCATCACAGAATTCCTAAACCCTTCCTGCACCACAACCCTGACTGCCAACTCTGCAACTCCCGCTCTGAACATTTCCACAAAGCAGCCCTAAACAGGATGGCCACACTCAATGCCAATCTCTCCAACCTGTGCGCCTACCCAACACCCACTCTTCAAGAAGCAACCCCCCCCTCAAGAACCCTTTGTTCTGCTCTTTTACCCTACCTCGAGCAAGGAGTTCCTTAAACTACTATCTGACAGCCGCCCTTCTGGCTCCCCTGTCGACCCTTGTCCCGCCTCGCTCCTCAAAGAAATCTTCACCTCCATCTGCTCAGGAGAACTGGAAAGGTCCATTTGTTAATGACTCCCTCACCTCCGGCAACTTCCCAGAATCCTTCGAAACTGCGCATGTCAAACCTTTTCTTAAAAAAGCATCCTTTAACCCGCTCCTACCAATCAACTACAGGCCCATCTCCAGTACCCGATTCCTGGCAAAACTCATTGACCGCACTGCATACTCACAGCTCAATGGTTTCCTGGAATCAAACAATCTCGTAGACCCTGTGCAGTCAGGTTTCTGTCCATGCCACAGAACAGAAACCACACTGATCTCTATCTGGGATGACCTCCAAGTCACAGCAGACTCAGAAGGATGCTCCCAATTGAACGCAGGGCCACCTTCAAAATCCTATGTCTTGCCCACCCAGTGGTACACAAATCAGGCTCCACGTACCTACAAGGAAAGATTACACCTTACCATCCAACTTGAACCGTAAGGTCAAGCACTACCCTCCTCCTAGTGGTTCTCGCCTCCAATTCGGCCAGGATCGAAGGGTCCGCCTACTTAACCCAGGTGCCAACTTTGTGGAACTTACTGCCTCCCTTCATTAGGCACAGCTAAGATTACATGGCTTTCCAGAAGGCACTCAAAAGCTGCCTCTTCCCCTAAAATCACAAAAGGGAACGCCCTGACCACTCGACATACCACTACAGCCAAGAAATGGCATGGTAACTTGTTCAATACGGGCCCTTTGATAGGCTCTCAGGCCGACAATATCTCCCCCCAATATCTGGGGCCTTTGCCCAAGACTTGAAACCCAGTTCATAGCAGCACTTATGTACACAACAGAGTTGAATCATTCCCTTCTTCCAGCAGGAATACTGTATGCCCTGAGGCCTAGATATATATATCCACCACAATAATCTGGATCGACTGTACTAGACTCGTACCCAAACACTAAGAGCACTTATGAGCTTGATCATTGCCATGCAAATATGCACTACACTATCAGTCCAAGAAATGGCTTCTCATCTAGAATCCTTGAGCAGAACTACATACCGAGGGCCGTCTAGCACTTATTTTTTGGTAATCCCACCTATCTGGGAATGTATTTAGCAAAACTAGCTATCGGGGAATCTATTTAGCAGAACTGCTAACCCAAGCACTAATAGCACTTATGAGCTTGATCATTGCCCTGCAAATATGCACCACGCTATCTGTCCAGGAAATGCCCATTCTTGCTAATTCTACTTGTCTGAAAATCATTGAGCAGAACTATATACCGAGGGCCGTCTAGCACTTATCCTTTGCTAATCTGACCTATCTGGGAATGTATTTAGCAGAACTACCTATTGGGGAATCTATTTAGCAGAACTACCAACTGAGGGCATCTCTGGCACCTATACTGTAACAATAGGATTTGGAACAGATCTGCTTATTACCGTCCATCAGACTTCACCAAGAAGTAATTTACCCAAGCAGACACGAGGAGGCCCTTAGCCTAATAGCCCAAACACAAAGGGGGATACCATCCACTCGACAGGCGCTGAAAGCTCATCAGGGAACAGGGTCCCCCTGAAATACACACAGACACTCAAACACACCAATATGCTACCTCTTTCCTCTACACCAACAAACAATAGAATACAGCTATACCCCCCAATTAATTTGGCCTAGCTGCACACATACATATGCACTTCCATGATCACCTCAACAATCTTTAGAACGCAGCTATACTCCATGTAAATTGGCCTAACTGCACACACACTCCCATTCACATAATACAGCACTGCCAGGATGCAGCTACCCAAGTCCAATTGGCCTTGCTGAACACATTCTACTGATCTCACACAACCACTGCACCATGCCTAACACTAGAATGAAGATACACAGCACTTAATCTGCCCAGGTTGCACACATACCAAGTGCACCCAAGCATGTTTTCTACATTACTCTCTGAACTGACCTGGAATATCGTCCCCGAGGGTCTTCAACCCACAGCGCTTTGGAATCATACCAATGGTAAAAGGCACTACACAAATGCCCAATAACATAATTGTAATATGTTTAGGATAGTAATTGCATGTTTATGTATACAATGTTATAGTACATTTATGCTTAAGCTTGTTACATTATAGAACATGTGTTTTACTTTTTCTTTCTTTTTTAATAACATTTTATTGTAAGTGCATATTTACATACGTTCTAAAATAAATGTGTTATATTTTAATTCAGTTTTAAAAGTATGTGATAGTTTTATAATGTGTACATTTATGAAACTTTATTGACCTTTTGTGGTTGCAATAAGTAACAAGGTACAGCGTGATACATTCATGGGAGTAAAACAAATTCATAAATAAGTTTCACAGATAACAAATAGTACCATTATACCGTCTGCATTGTATAGAACAGATTATAACTTAACTATTGTGTGGCCAGTTCATTTACACCCAATCTATAGGGAGACCTGCAGTTCCTGATCTGTTCTGCAAATATAAGTGAAAGCTATTTATTATATTGTATTATATTGTAATGTAGGGGAATTTGTGAAGCGCGAACACAGACCAAAAAAGGTGTCAGGGCACTGAGGAGAGTGAGGCAGCTTCAGACCAAGGGGATTAAAACAGATACATTTTCAAATGTATTAGAATGAGAAGGCATTCAGGAATGTTACAGAGCTCGAGTGGCATGGCAGTCCAGAGCGTGGGGGCAAGTACCATAAAGGATCTTCCTCCAGCTCTGGCCCAATGGAATCTGGGAGTGCTCAGCAAAGACTGATTGGCTAAGCGGAGGAGCATAGCGGGTTTGTAGGGTACAAGTCTAGATCGAAGAAACTCAGCCCCAGTGTTGTGAGTGGCGCGATGAACAAGGCATAGAATTTTAAATTTGACCCGCCTCCTATCAGGGAGCCAGTGAAGGTGGCGCAGAAGGTCAGAGGAGTGAGTAAGTGTAGATGCTCCCAGAGCGAGACAAGCCGCTGCATTTTGGAGAATCTGCAGCCGTTGTGGTAAAGCCTTAGGGTGGACTCAGTAAATTCCATTACAGTAGTCTACAGAACCCATAATGGATGCAGTCACAATCTTAGTACTGGACTCAGGTGGTAGAACTGGGAGGATTTTTTTCAGTATTTTAAGTTTCGTAAAAACCAACTTGGTAGACAACAGATATTTGAGCTTCTCTAGAGCCTGAGGACATAACTTTGATTCCTAAGCTCTTGACTACTGAGGAAGGTTCAGGGCACAGTCCAAGTGAGTTAGGCTAATACTCACAGGTCCAGGGCTGTCCTGCATTGTTGGACCCCAGCAGTAAAACCTCAGTTTTTGTCTCCATTGAGTTTAAGCCAATTATTGGATATCCAGTCCCCAACTGCAGAGAGACAATCTTTCAATTTGTTTGTGGGTCGGACAAGGGGACATTGAGTCAGAAGAGAATTTGTGTATCATCAGCATAGGAAAGAAAGTATACCACATGGCTGGTGATCAAATTGGCCGGGGCACACATATAGATTAAATAAAAGGGGAGAGAGGGCACACCCTTGGGGAACCCCACAGTTCAGAGATCTAGGGGGAGAGCTGAAAGGGGGAAGGGAAACTGTTTGAAGCCAGTTAGATAAGAAAGGGGAAAACCACTTCAGGGGGATAACTGAGATTCCAGACCCTTGGAGACAGTTTCTGATGGTCAACAGTGTCAAAGGCTACAGAGAGGTCAAGGAGAATTGAAGCACCTACCTCTCTGCGGTCCTGCAGCAGGGCAATGTCATCCATAAAAGCCACTCGGTTTCCATTCCGGGGCGAAAGCCGGCCTGAAACGGGTGGAGAAGGTGGTTGGCTTTCAAAAAAGCAGAAAGCTGGGGGGTTGCAGTTGACTCCAACAGTTTCATGAGGACAGGGAGCTGGAACATAGGGCAATAGTTCTCAGCAATAGCAGGATCAATATGTGGCTTTTTCAGTAAAGGAGAGTTGACAGCGTGTTTGAGAGGCTCCGGAATGTCTCCAGTAGAAACGTAATGTTGGAACGCTGCCGTAAATCGAGGAATACATTTGTGAGAGATAGTTTGAAGAATACAGAGAGAGATAGGATCAGTGCGGTGACAGATTTAAGTTTCAGCAAAGCAGCCGAGACCATAGTGTTGGTCACTGTGTTAAGTTTAATGGCATTAGGGGCTATCCCATATGTCTCTAGGCTCCTGATTAAATGGGGATAAGAGGAATAAAAACTTCCTCTCCGTCACTGACACTTGGCAGGTCTCTTAGCCATTCAATATGTATGGATACTCCACAGTTTTAGTACACAGTTTTTTGTGACCAGATATGCAAGGCTGAAACATCTACAATTGAATAATGATGCTTTACCGAAATCACCCAATAGATATTTTATAGGTGCAGGTTTGGGAGGTATGCCTGTAATATCAGCAGGGATATCAGCCACTTCAGACCAAAAAGAGGAGATATATGAACAATGCAAAAACATATGCATAAAGCCAGCCAGTGAGAGCATTTGAAGGAAATACTGTTTGCACTAGTTACAAATTTAGCAACCTTGGCCAGTGTGTAATGTAGCCTACTGAGTACTTTAAATAGTATGAGGTGGAATTGGAGTTCAGTGAGGCATTTTTAGTTAAATCATGTCTACAGATTTTATCCGAGACATCATAACCTATGTCCGATTCCGATTGAAATTGTATACAATTTGAGACTGCCTGATTGTGTTGTACTAATGTACATAGTGAGACCAATAGTATTTTGTGCAATATAATCTATGACTGAATGTGATGGGGGCACATGAGGGAATATGAGCTATCTACATTTGAAGGCTGATTTCATACATAATTATTGCAGGTTTAGAGCAGAATTTGAGCCTAAAAGTCATTAACAGTAACATATTGACCTTCAGGGAACATATCACCCAGTACCAATGATCCTTCTTTATCTCATCTATTTTGTATATCCGAATCAAACGATGGTGGAATATCTGGGAAATTCCATAAATGAAATATTCTTACTATATGGAATCGAAATATGCATACAGTGGTTCAATTTAGCACAGCCATTGACTGTAGTGAGAACAGGATCAAATGTGCAGGTGTCCTCATATTTAGCTTTAAAGATCACAGCTTTCCAGCCATGTGGCACATCTCATTTTACTTGGGGTTGCTCAATGTTAGGAAGGTACAAGTAAGAGGCATATTTGGCCTTATATACTAAATAATAGAGTTAAAAATCTAGAACTGGTAGTAACCCAGTTCGAGAGGGGTTGCTATTTGTTTCCACCAATTTTATGTGTACATTTAACCTAGTTCATTATTGAGCCCCTTTTATACACATATGTGGCTGTTTGGGTGCAAGTGTAATTTTTTTGTAGCAATACTGTATGATTTAATAAAAATATTGATGCATTTATTGATAAAGTAAAGTTACCTTACGCTCTACAAACATTAAACATAAAATGTTACATTTACTTAAATTTAACCTTTTCTTTAAAACGTTTTCAAATTTCTATATTTGTAAGGGTTACACAATATTTCTGAACACTGATAGTATTGTTTGTTACACAAATGTAACTACTTATGTGGTTTGTTATATTAAATAGCTATATTATTGTACAATGTAATCATGTTTTTTTCCTTTTTTATAAAACATATATTTTTGAAATATTAAACGCTTACATTTAATTCATTATATGGCCCCACCATCACCTCTTACAGCCATTCCTTACCTCTAATGTTAATAAGAAACTTTTAAAGAAAAGTCTAATAAAAAGAGCCACTTTTTCTATTTCACAAGTCTCAATTGTGTACATTTAATGTACAATCATTTTTGAAAAAATACCAATGTAGGGGTATTTTAATGTCAATACTATACCAAATAGCTTCACATTCTTGTTCACAATTTCTCTGGGAAATCATAACGAAAATTACCGGAAACTGAGTAAGTATGCAAAAGTAAACTTAAATGTTATTACAGTAATATGTTTTTTGAAATTTTAATTGGTGAATTCTTTTTGTTTTATTACACTGCAGAACTTTTAGTTTGATGTTGGCCTTTTTGATAAAATATAGGCATCATTTAAATTCCAAAGCAATCCTTTTATAGTAATTTGTTCATCATTACATTCAAACCATAAGAAATGTAGCCTTACATATGTTATCTGATGGCCACTTGTTATGGTGATAATTAGTTTTATGAGTTTCATAAAGACACTTGAGAATATGTAGAATTTAAAATTGAAGCTTTTAATGTTATGTCATGTGCTCGGTATCTTAGTAATATAAGGACAATGTAGTTTGAATAATGTGTGACTTGAATGCTATAAATGGTTGCTCACATTGTGCACAAGTGTCATTTATAAGACTTTAAACAGATATTTAAATACTTTTTTTGTTAACATTTGGGAATATGTAAAAGTAGAACTATTTCATTATTAGTATGTTGAAAATGGCAAAAATAACAAGACGTGCACTAATTTCTATGCATATAATGTATACCTATTATTTTATAAATATTTATAACTGCTAAGTAAAATATGTTTGCAACTATACATCTTAAGTATCTTGCTGCTGATTGTTAGTAAAATATGATAAATATAAATGTTAGCAATTATTGTTTTTACTGATAAAATAAAAAGATTGTCATTTCTATTTTTATTTGTTGTATTAAGGGTTGTACTTTCTTTTAACAGCATATGCAAAGTTACAGTATCAGAACACTTTACTCATTAATAAAACCTGAAGAGCTATTTTCACAAGGCGGTGGGCTTACTGAAACAATTTGCTTTTGAAACTTTATCACTGTTTTTACTTTTAGTTGTTACTTTAGTACTCCTTTTTTGTACTTTGGAAAGTTTGCTTTTACCTTTTGTTGTAACTGTTTTAAGTTTAGTTGGAATATCAATTTCTGGTAAATGGTTTGCATACATTAAACACAGTCTGTCATTCTTTTATACTTTCCAGGATGCAGCGGATACGACAATCAGTTAAAATGTTGTCTTCCAGTGTTAAAAAGGTGGACGGAGCAAGCGGTCGTGAACTATACCTTCCACTCTGAGATTTAGCATGAGTGGACACATACAGAGGGATTTAGGGGAGCAAAGTGGGACAACTTTCAAAGTGCTCTTAAGGTGGTTATCCAATAGATTTGGGTGGACAGGGAAGGGGAATATCTCCACTGCTGTCACTAGGATGGGTGGAGGCAATCAGGGGAATACTGGGGGAGCACTGGGAATTAATTGCATTGGTGTTGTTAGTTGCTCATACCATTTTCAGGGGATGAGGAGTATACTCGTTGAGACAGCTGGGTTGGGGAGAGAGGGACCAAAAGGGATAACCTAGTAAGAACGGCATGGAGAATTGTTTCAATAGGGGTCACCCAACTTTGAAATTTGAAAGTATGTTATGAGGGTTTCTTGTTGAGTATCAGGTTTTCCCAACCCATGTAAAGAATATCAGAAAATCAATAAAGTCTTACGTTTAAAAAAATAAATGTCTCGAACTTGTACAATGTTATAAAGTTTTATTTCAAGATATTCAATAGGTTGCTGGCATGGTTTTTTAAACCCACAGTGTAGCCGATAGCTCCATTAGCTAAGCCTTCATTTACATTACCTTTTCCTTTTAAATATTCTTGCATTTATAAAAAGTAGTTGAACAACTATCAAGGAAAGGTGTTCTGGAAACAATGTTGTGATGCTTTAAATCTTTTACAAGGATTTTCGTGTATCTGTTTAGTTAACACATACTGCTCTAATGTGTCCACTTGCTTGTAGTGATTTTTTTAAATTTCTTTACAAACCATTTTACATTTACCACAATCTGCTAAAGTTGACAGATATACAGGATTTTCCTTTCTTTTACTAATGTACTGTATTATTAATCTACTGTTATTGTTGGGATGGTTCCCTGGTATGCCAGAGGTCGGCTGTGGGTCCGCCCTACTCTCAAGGGCCCAACACCCTTCCCCGGAAAAAACGGATGACTCAGCCAATGGTAAGTAAGAACTGTGGTTTATTACAAAATACAACACTGATCATACAAGACAATCAAGATTCTCCAGTACTTCTCAAATTTACAATGCTTGCTCCCCGGTTTTGTGGTGAAATTGTGTCATCACCTGGGCCCTTCCCCAAAAGCCTAGCCCCGGTGCGGATTGGGTGCTAGTAGTGGTATCCCTTATGTATGTACCCTATAGAGGTTATTCTACTGGTCCTTGCATCTCAGGTGGCTGGCCTGTCCAGTCCCCACGAAACTATCTATTACATTGTTGCAGAGTAGTTGGGCTTTGCCCCCTTGCTATCCACCAGTGATTTTTTATTTTGTGATTGGCTAGAGCTGATCTCCCCAGGCCTGGGACTCGATTTGGTTCTCACCTCCCTGTGCACCTCTTCAAGGTGATGTGAAATGTCTATGTGTCTGTATTGTATCTGGTGGTGTACCACCTTTGCCTATGAGAATGTGTCTCCAAGTTGCAACACTTGTTTCATGCTTTGTCTGGGTTTCAAGGCTTGGCTCTCCTTTCCCACCACGGGTGAATGGCCATTGCCTAGTGCGACTGCATCACGTTTTTGCAGACCACAAAATAGAGCCTGCATTTATGATGATTTATTCAATTTTTCTGCAGCTGGTCTCTTGTTGTCTAGAGTTTGGAATGTGCCTGTTCATCTCTAACCTTGACTGTGAGCTTGCTTTGTGCTCCATGCAGCCTGAGCCAGCTCCTCTTTTCTCATGCTCTGTGGCTTTGAGGCCTTCTGGAATTTTCCTTAGACTTATAATATGATTTCTATATGCTCATGTTATACTAGGTAACCTATAAGTTAGTCACACATGGTCCTACCAGGCTCCATATATACTTCTGTAGTTCCATAGGGTTATTTGTCATAAGCATCTGCAAGTTTGCTCGGGAACTCTTGTTGCCTTGCATTTCTGCATTACTGCATTTGGCTAGTAAAAAAGTAATAAAGCTTTGACAGTATGTATATGTATCCATCCTCTAACTATAGAACTGTGAAAGCATGTTCTTCATGCATGCAAATGTGTTTTCGTGTAATGCGGTGTAGGGCTACGAATGTGCTTCATGACTAACGCTGCTATGTCGTGGTGTCTCTAAGGACATCAGCATAATGGCTTCTTGGTGCTTAATCACAACTGTCCATTAGGGTATTCCCATCCACAAACTCTGTTGATTCCCCTATACCTGTAAAGATACGTACTGAATTAGGTTTGTAGTGCTGACTGATGGGATACCTTTCCATGTACGTGTCAGCCAGTGTTGCACTTGGGATTCATCCGAAATAAGATGGATGACTTTGGGCATTCCTGGATCTTCGACCTGTCATGTTCCTGGGGGTGAGGAGGGGCATTTCTGGAACCCTCTCTAAACCCCACAAATGTTTAATTAGTTCTTGAAATTTAGTTACAGATTTTTCTGTTACTTTTCCTATTCTTATTTCTTTGAGGATATTGAAATTCTACATCTTCACTTTATCTCATTTTCTTTTATATTCAAAGTAGTTAAAATAAGTCAATACATGTATGTTACCTATACAACCAATTGTTTTCACACTATCATTTGTTGTAATAGTTTTAAAAACAGGTTCTCCATTAACTGGTGTAACATATCACCAAATAGAACAATAGGTGTAACCCCAAATATATAATTATTGTGTTAAAGGTTTAAACCAAATGCTACAATTTTAAAGTGCCTTGCATTCAACGAAATATAAATGCAGGCAGAATGTTAGTGTGCTAGCCTCATCAACTATTAATACTTTCATGTTTTCATAAAATATTGGCCACTTCATGAACGGATTTTGCATGCAGGTTATCATAATACAATTGTTTTCATGTTCTACTGATAGCAGTTTTTGTGGTGCTATAGCACCAATATTATAAGCTGCTAAACCAGCAGAAGCCCTCATAATGCACACTAAATGATTAAATATACACTGCACATATTTTGATATAACTAATCAAAAAATGTTTTTCCTGCATCTACTTTTCCACTAATATACACAAGTGAAAGTGCTTACAGAGTTGCAAAGATCAATCACATGTAAAAACCTGTGGACAAGTGTTAAGACGGATTTCTGAACTCTGTCCTGGTGGCGCAGAAGTTCAGAAGGCCAACCTAATTACTTGGAACAGGGTAACCTCTGGACGAGCCAGACCAATCAAGGTAGCGATCGCGGCGGTCAAGACTAGGTCTCAAGAGGGGTGAGGGTGACTGAAAGCCCGCAATGAGCACACAAAGCAAGATCACTTACAAACTACTCCAAACAGTTGTTATATTAAAAATATATACACATTTATTCCAAGGCCTTTAAAACAATGACCGTAGCGAGAAAATCACAATATAACGATAGTAAACCAACACATAAATACAATGTGAAGGTGGGCACCACAGAAGTTAGGTCCTTTAATATAGATAAAGTTCATTTAGGAAAATTGTGTAATATTTTAACCTGGAGCTGCCAGTCTATGATTGATCCTGTGGCATCCGGATCACACTAAACGAATTCCAAGAAAAAGTAAGGTAAAAATACCGTATTTAAGACTGGTGCTCTCAGTTGACCTTAAATAAGGTTGCTCAATCATATATAGCTCTTGCGTAAAATAATTCAAATGTCAGACAAAATATATTTCCAAATGGTACAAAGTTTTTCCAAGAGAAATGTTTAATTCACATTTCCTGGTTTTATATCTTTCTTGATTAGTTCAGATATTGCGAGGCAACTCAAAATCGATAGGTCAATTATTAACAATAGTACATATGCCAATGCATTTCGGTCTGAGACCATCTTCAGGGCTGTACTGAAGTGAGTGTAGAATCTGCTCTCACAGGGAGCGCGATCGGTCCCGCGCGCGAATCATACGAGTGCAGGAACACTGGAGACGTTCTACGAACGCATTCACAGGAGAGGACAACTCACAATTAGCAGATTCTACACTCACTTCAGTACAGCCCTGAAGATGGTCTCAGACCGAAATGCATTGGCATATGTACTATTGTTAATAATTGACCTATCGATTTTGAGTTGCCTCGCAATATCTGAACTAATCAAGAAAGATATAAAACCAGGAAATGTGAATTAAACATTTCTCTTGGAAAAACTTTGTACCATTTGGAAATATATTTTGTCTGACATTTGAATTATTTTACGCAAGAGCTATATATGATTGAGCAACCTTATTTAAGGTCAACTGAGAGCACCAGTCTTAAGTACGGTATTTTTACCTTACTTTTTCTTAGTAAACCAACACATACCATATCAACACAATATATATACAAATACGACAGTCTCAAGCGTTAGATGCACGAAATGGGTAGTCCACCTAAAAGGGAAGGAAGACAGGCAGTGCGAAATAATGCTTAGACCCAGTTCGCCTTCAGAGGCACCTAACTAGATGGAAGTCCGAGCCCTGCGAAGAGTGGAGCCTTGTGCTCAAAAGTACCTGCACGCGCTGGTGCCAACGGGCAAAAGGAGAAGCTCTTCGAGGGAAATCAGGCAGTTCAGTTTAGTGCACAAAAGAAGAAGAACAAGTTCCGCGACTCAAGCGCAGCCTCCACAGTGGGCAGAAGCAGAGCGCGAGTACGGAAAAGGGTGCTGTTTGACACAGCGGGGAAAAGCAATGGGCTCCTGCAGGAGGGCGACCAGATCCTAGCTATGCTACTCACCGGTCCCCGATGCAAGCAGACCCAGGCTTCTCCGCGTCAGTTTCAGCAGCTGGCAGGTTCAGAAGAGCAGGGAACGCCTCGTCGTCGTGTTGAGTAAAAAGACGTCCCAATCGAAGAAACCCGCACAGTTTGTTACCACAGCAGGGCAACGGAGCGGCCGGGTGTATCTGAGCCAAATGTACACTACTCACTTCAGACCTGGGAACGCCAAGTGTACGAAGCATGTGAGAGTGACAAGGACTCGAAATACTACACAACCTGGCGGCGGTTACAGAGCAAGACTCCCGTGTAAGCTGGTCAGTCAGCTGGATGGCCCAGAGACGCTTCCGAAGGCTTACTGGCAGGAGATGGTGAAGATGCCGAGAATAGCTGTTCCCGCTATTCCAAGGGTCGAAGTACCAGTACAGGCCTTCTGGTTCGATCAAAGGTGAAAAGGGTTTCACAAGACGACAGGAGTGCAGAGGAGAAGTTCTTCAGCGGGTCACCAGCGATTCCTCGGTCCAGCCTCTTGGTTGCAGGATACTTGGCTCCTGTATTCCTTCGTTCGTGAGAACTCAGGAGATCGACATGGTAGTGGTGTTTCCAGCCCCCTCTTATCCACAGTTCCCTTCGCGCCAAAACGGAGGGGACCCAATGGCAGATCCGCTCATCAACACTCACACCATTCGTGGACCAATCACGGACCACGGTGGTCCCAGGCATTCACACCACCCTAGACTATCTGGCACCCAGGATGTGTATTGGGACCAGACATCCCAGCCCACATCCTGGAGGCACACACAAGACATGTAGAAGCCTGCGAAAGCATCCGTGTTTCGCGGGAAAGTACATGCCCAAATAAGGAAGGCCCCGGGTCGGCTCGACCTGGGGAAGGTGAAGGGAGCAAGACGGTCAGCGGACAGGACAAAGGAGCCTCGTGGTCTGGCCATTTTGGGAGCCAGGCCACCATTTTGGGTTAAGCGCGAGAAACGCGCTTAGAACGCCAAAAGGAGCTCAAAACACAAGAAACGATCGCTGACACCATTCCCATCCCTGAATCACTTGCACCGATCAGATACAATCCTAAACGAGTATCTAGGGCCTGTAGAAGGCTAGAGACCCAAGAGAGCTGTAACTTAGCTTATAGTGCCCTCTTGTGTCATGTTGCACGAAAGCCGCAACATGATAAAAGAAACTACGGGAAACAGCATTCCCCGGTACTGACTGTCTTACGGGCATGTCAGTTTCCCTGTAAGAAAGGAGCGAAAGCCCAGAGGAGTGCGGCAGAAGGCTGCACTTCTCTGGCAAAGTCAAGAACAAGGTGAAAAACAACAGCAAAAAGTTTAGGGGTTGCCACATGGAAGGAAAATTACCTACAATTACGAAATCTTTCCTAACAACAAGGTTACCAACAAAATCATGAAACACTTTAGCAACTAATTCTTCTAAAGTATCTGCTTGTTTATCTTCTTGAATTCCAGCAAGTGTATCTTGCATTGCTATTGTGCTTCATTTCTTTGTAGTTGTTCGACAAGAGGGTCAATTACACGTACATTTGTATTTGATGTTGGTCTTGGGTAGCTTTAGCTAGTTCAGTTTCCAGCATTTTCTCTTGCTTGATGTCTTCATTAAGCAGTTTAATGTATTTTGTAAAAGATGTGCATTAAATTGGTTGTGTTGTATAAATGCCTCTTCTAAGCTATTCAAATTTCCTAGTAATACACACCAAGCTACAAAGAACTGAAGCAAGTAATCATAATTGTTTTCTTTTTCAAATGAAGCACAGGTTAGTTTTTGACCATAACTAAACTGGATTTTACAAGCTTTATTAAGCAGCCATTACAGTTTTACTCTGATCCTTTTTTAACTCCCCTTACACCTTTACAATAATTGTAATTTTGCAAAATTTCTTTTTAAGACATATTTTCTAAGTACCAAAATCTTCTTGTGTAGTGGTTGTCAAGCATGTTCTTTTATAAAGTATTTTCTCACTGTCTGGATTAGTAGAGGCAAACATTTCAATTTCATGGTAAGGTTTTAAAATGTTACGTCTGCTTTGTGTGTACCCATAATGCATCCACTTAGTGTCTACATTTTACCATAATGTTGTGTTCCAGTTAATGTATTGGCTGCTTCCTATGTGCCATGTTCATGATGAGAGTTTTTACTCAAAAACAAATACATTTAATGCACTGAAATGGACTTTTCACTTATAATTTCATCCCAAAGATCTAAATGTTGAAATTCTTCTGCTTTTGTTTTGTAGGACATTACAGATCGACTTAGTGCCATTTAATTGTCTGCAAAAAAAATTAAAATCAAGGTTTGCATTCCACATATTTCAAATGAAATGACAATAGTCATTAATGTTAATGCCTTTAGAATCTGGCCTAAATTCATGTGATTTTTTGGGAGTTTTACATTTTACATGATGTCCAACAGCTGAAAGCCATATCGACAACTTTGATTAAAAAAGGGGTTCATTTGCTTTCTTTGTTTTTCTACAATAATTATTTTTTTGATTTTGGAAACGTGTCACTTTATCATGTATAGGTGGTGTGCCTATTTTTCATTTCCAACTTCAAGATATAAATTCATGTATTCCATGTCTATATTATTATAGTGTTAGCATTTAACCATAATAAACATTGCTGCACTCTATGTATTGCATTGTAAGGAACTTTGTATATTGCATGGATGTTGTTGGTCAATGCATACAGTATTGTTGTGATTTGTTTCTTCTAAACATTCCACTCCAAATTATCAGTCTTGTTTACAATATTTTGTATCCTTTCTTTTAATTGTAAAAGTCATTCTGTGGGTTGTTTAGCAATGTCAATTTTCCAAATGAAATACTGTGCTATGCCCAAGAAGCATGTAAATGTGATGAAATGTAGATATGTTAACATTACTTACTTTTAAAAAGGTATATTGAAATGTAGACAAATGGCAATACATTTACAAAAAATATTTTGTAACAACATTTTGAAAATCAGAGGTCCAAAAACAGTATAGCCCTCTACCTGGTACTTGCCAATAAAGAGACAACACAGAGTTGATTGTGGTATGCCAAATGCAAGGTAATCCAGCTTTATTGGAAGTATGCGAAAGCTGGGGAGAACATAAGATCAACAGCAAAGCTCTCTCTCTAAAATTCTCTGTTTTGAACAGAAAACACAGTTTATATAATGCAAATGACTAACTCTGATGTCATCATAATCATTGAGCTATGAAAACCTATCTCTACTGCTCACTGGTCTTAATTGCTAAACTACATAAAGTATCTATATGTCTCACCCTACTGATTGTATAACTCTCTATCTAAGGTCCCATCCATAAAACATCCCATAGAAATGTACGACCTCATCATGCTAGAATATTATTGGTAAGCTCTAAATTTTTTCTGCAGTGAAAAGGACATATGCTTATCAGTTAACATTTGGTCACACTCTCCGAGAACTGGCGGCATGATGACATGTGTATGTAGATGGGAGGAGAGGACAAGCGTGTTGCCTTTGTTCTTAATTAAATAAAACAGCCCATGTCATCTCGTTCATGATGTCTCTGGGTTTCAAGGACTTTGTTCTTGCCCAAATTCCAGCTGTCGGGCCCTCCCCCCTGTCTTGCACCAGTAAACACACCATCCTGTTCTTGACACATTATGAAAAACTATTATTATGAGTCATGCTGCTTTCACCATGTGACTATTGCATTGCCGTCATTATTTTTATTTTTCGCCGCATCAAGGTTTCTCTGTCATGCCTAGCCGATTGTTGAGACATTAATCTGTCAGCCACTTAGGAGATTTCCTGAGATGCTTCGTTTGTCCAATGGACTTCAAATAGTCTGCAGTGTTGTCGTAACTGATTCACCTTAATGGTTGAACAGTCGGTGCCCAGATACTGGTATCTTGTTCCGTTATGTAAACCTGGTGTCCTCAGCTTTTGACATTCCTTTGAGGCAGCTACCATCCAGCCACTGCAGAATCTTCCTGTATTAAAATGTATTTGTTTCGAATAGCGTGCCTTGCTGGGGGCCTTCTCTTATAGCTACAGAGCTTAATTTTCTGTGGTGCTTGTGCAGTTTAAAATGGCAACTGCTTGTCATGTTTTTATTCTCTGCAGGGCACCTTTGCTTTGCCATCCACCAATTTCCTGGTGGATGCTTGTCACATTATTTCCCTTCCTATGGGTAGCAGCAACCTTATCTACCTACAATGTTCTGCCCTACTTGTGTAGTGAGTCCCTATCCTGTGTACACGCCTTCCTGTCACCTAATCTATTCTATTTTAAAACACACTAATTGTGCAAGCTAATGCCTTAACAATTCCCTACTTGTGTAGGGCACAATTAACTATTGTTTATGCAAGCTGCATTTCCAGGAGAATTTAAAGTGCAGTTTCAAATGTGTCCTTTATTATCTTATAATTTTGTTTCTTCTAAGGAAGGCAGGGGAGCAGAGCTTGAACATGCTCTCTAGTCAATAACTGCCCCACTACATTCCCCCCTCTGGTCGAGTCATCAAACATTCCTTCATTGTGTTTCATCATATTATAGCCATCCTTGGGCAGCCACACTCTGGTGACCCCCTCAAGTTACCTCCCTGTGCTATGTATTCCGCTGGACCACATGGCATAAGCCAGCACTCACCATTGTCGTCACATTTCATGCAGTGCTCATTGCAGTTATGGGTATCTTTTGGGCATGTAAGCAATGCTCTAGGTTGTTTAGCTGGCTGACCTAATGAGTACATGGGACAGTAGGTTTCATCATCAATTTGAGTGTACTGATGTACGGTGTCAGCCACATTAAGCATTATTGTCATTTGGAGTGCCTTCCTGCTAGTCTTTTGAAATTGTCGTATTGCTATTCTCAAGATGCAAAAAGCCATTAGGACCAGTACCAAAATTGCCAACAGAAATTTTAATGCATCCGTCAGCCAGGTAGGCATACAGGAAAATAAATACCTGAACCAGCTATCATCCTCAACGTCATCCACTTCCTTCTCCCTTTTATTGTGCAGGAGTATATGGCGTCTCTCAAGGTCCCATTCTCCTCATCATGAGCGGGTGCATATGTACAGCAACTTGGCCCTATCTTTGCACACACTCTTCCCTCCATGGCTGTGAGGAGGTCCAGGCCATACCTGTTCTGTAGGGTCATCACTATGACCGCTCTTAACTCCTCCTTGATGGCATTGAAGCCTTTTATTGTGGCATTAATAGTTTGTAACAGTTCCCAACTAGTTATCTGGATCAAGTGTGCATTTGCTGCTGCTTTCAGGCCAGGCATTAGAAAGAATGTGAAGAAGGTTATTGTTTTACCAAATAACTTATGACTCTCTGGGATTTCTTTGAAATGCAGCATTGGCCTTCCTGGAAAAATAGTTAGTTCTTCTTGTGCATTTTAGGCCTAGGGATCTTTTCTTCCTGTTGTGTGCCATTGAAGGAAAAATCCCAATATCAACCTCACTTTGTGGTATTACCAATGCTGGTGCATTTAGTAGCTCTATTGTACATATGCCACCCCAGTTTGGTGGAAGCTGCATACAAGCTTGTGTACGCCAGGCCGCAGGCCCAATAATGATCCATTAATACAGCTGTGCCAACTTTCATACCTGGTAAATCCATAATGCATTTGCACCCTTAATTGTTACCAAGCTTTACTGAACCATTATTTCTAAAGCATAATGTCGATGCTTGTAGTTTGGTTATGGATAGTGGTCCTGCTTCATCTTCCGGCCATGTTAAAAATGTTGCAGTTTGTTTCTATTCCTCATGGCACACTCTATCTGTGTTTTTATCACTTCTATTGTCGCAGTCCATACTGGCTCTGCTTTGCATCCCATTATTCCATCAACCCACCCTCCTGAGGAATATACTTTGCCTTTTATTTGCAATTGTGGTCTGTCGGCACAATGAGGCATTAAATTAAACTCGGCATCTGTACTATATTTGGTGATCCATTACTTCGACACCTCCTCTTTTTGGACCTGATAGTATGTACTTTAGCACCTTACTTTTCATTCTAATATTCTCGATCATGTGTGCCTCTTTCACATAGTTGTCTACGTATGGGAATTCTGATCCTGTGCGATACTTCATCTTGGCTGATTGTCCCTGAAATTGTCCTCTGGTCCGGCATACTGTGAGATGTACCAAGCAGTGTGCTCTGGACTCAGGTATCTTGGGGTATAAATACCCGAAAGGCTGTCATGAGAGAGGGGACAAGTGAGCAAACAAAGCAGCTTTTCCATGATCTCTCTCTCCCCACCTTCTCCATTGGCCCATACCATGAGTTTCGTTCAATATTTTTGCAATTGTCAAAATGCCCTTTCATGTAATATTCATCATCTGCAATACTTCTCCTAGCCCTTACTGTCTCCACAACTAGGTGAAATACCATTTCCTGCTCTAACTGGAAATCTACTTGTTTTTTAACTTCTTCACTAACATTATGCCATAGGGACACATTTATATTATCAGAATCAGTCAAATGCAGTGTGAGATATAATAAGAAATAAAAACAACAAAAGAGAAGGGAAAAGAGAAGGTCCGCAATAGCCATAATGTCTGTCGTTTGTAGATGTGTCCAGTGGTGTATTGATCAGGGTATTATGAAGAGATCAGGAACATAAGGATACAAAACATTTGTACAGTTTACTTAGTACTAGGCATAGGCGCGTTACAAATGCCTTATCATATCATATCATACGTTATTATTATTCAATGGTGAGTAAGGCAAGCTGTATATACCTTTTTCAAAGCATTTGCAACCACTGATAATGACAATAATAAAAGATTTGATTGTTTTTTTGTTTTTTTCAAACCACTTCCGCTATTTAGTGGTTTATTGATAAATAATATACAAATAGTGCTGATAAAAAACATAAAAATATGAAAATGTGGAAGATAAAACATAGTCCCAATAAAAATGTAAAGATAGAAAACTCGAAAAAATAGTCACTTATAGATGTATGCTGTTGTGAAAAATAGTCCCTAGTACTGTGCTGGTGATATATTCAAACAGTCTTCAGCATCAACTCCTCTCTTACTGTTCCAGTGATAGTTCAGCGTCACTGTTTCTCAAGTGGTGCAACATGATTTATATTTCCTTTATTGTCTAAGTTCCTTATTCCTTTTATCTTCTTTCTCAGCATGCACTTGGGCTCTTGTCCTGGGTCTGTTTTCATTCTCTTCTCCCTCAGGATCCTGGTAGTTGGGCAGGGAGACAGTACTCTTGTATGGTTTTACTTCAGTAAGGTGGACCCACGCCTTCTTGTCCTGCAACTTTACTGATGTATGAGTACAATAAGTCATAATATGGGGACCCATGAACCTTGGGTGGTGCCACTTTCGCACATGGTGGCGGCACAGCAAGAGGTCCCCAGGGAACAGTTGGAGAGGTGGGATAACTGTGGCAGTGTCCAATTCTGTCTCTTCTTCTGTGCCTTTTGCGACACCTCCCTGCCTTTCCTTTACCTGTCGAGAAATGAAAGAGAGAGATTTAGTCATTGACCTCAAATAGTCATGCAACTAATTTCCTAACACAGTCTCAGTGTTTTGGGCATCAGTCTGCGTGCACGTGGGAGGGGTAATGGGCACATGCATCCTGCGACCTGCCACCAGCTCATGAGGAGTCAGGTGATGGTCTGAGCCTGGCTGATTGCGTAGGGAAAAAAGAGCCAGCGGAAGGCAATACATCCAGTACTTATGCAGTGTGTCATGCAATCTTTCTATGCAGTCTTTCAGGAGGCCATTGAGACGCTTCACAATGCCATTCGCTTGTGGGTGGTAGGCCTAACAGAGTTTATGCCTAATGCTTAATAGCGATGTTATTTTTGCAAATAGCTAATTTGCAAAATGAGGTCCATTATCGGATCTCAGCTTCCCATCAGGGGAACCCTGCGTGTGCAAGGAATTTCAGTGCTGACTTGGAATCTGGGTAGATGCATGGTCCTGCTTCTATCCATCTGTATAAGGGACATACCACCACAATTATATATTTATATCCCCTGCACTTTTGGGCCATATCAATGTAATCCACATGCAGGTGTCTGAATGGGCCAATTAGGTGGGGTATTGTTCCTCGCAGGGAACTACGTGTATGGCCTGCTGCATATTTCTGACAGGTTGCACAATTGATGATGATGTTTGTCATGTGTTCATGCAGGTTGGGCATGAACCACTTACTGGAAATCTGCACTGCAATGCAATGCGCGCTGAGTAGTGTAACTGTTCTAATGCTACTGTGGGTAATTCTAGTGGCATTACAAGGCTTTCCTGTGTTTCCCTGTCACCACAGAAGATCTGCAGGGCACAATGAACATCCTCTTTTTTCCCACAAATTCTGCTCTTCTGGTTATGCTCGCCCTTGTATCTCTATTAACTGTGCAATTGGTAGTACATTGTAACTTTCAGTGACTGCCAACATTTTTGCATGTGATTGTATGGTACCTCCACTATGTCTGGCAATTACGCCGCTCGTTTGGCCTCGGTATCTGCTGGAAATTAAATTTCTGCTGGAAATTAAATCTGAGCCTCTGGTATCTGCTAAGCATTTTACCACAGCAACCTCTCATTGTTTGGATAATGCAGAAATCAGTTTTTCTAACAATGTGGCATATTGCACGGGTGTACCGTCAGCACACAGTGAATCCCTCCTTGTCCAGCGTGACAGTCCCGAATGCACTGTGGACATTGCATAGGCATAATCAGAGTACACCATAATTTGCTAATCTTCATGTCTCTCTAGTGCCATAATCATTGCCTCTAATTCTGCTGCTTGTGCTAAAAAATGTACAGGTAGTGTTATGTTTTCAACTGTCTCAAACTCTCCATTTTCTTTTGCTCTTACTACTGCAGCTCCCATCATTCTTGTTCCTGAATTTGTGTCTATTATTGAACTGCTATCAACAAACACTTTTACTCCTGTTTCTAAGGCCAACTCCTTGGCGCGAGGTATATCATCATAATAATCTGTGTATGTTGTGCAGTCATGGACATAATCATCTTCCTGCACTGGATCTGGTATGTATTTTGCTGGATTTACCACATGGCCGCTAACAATCTTAATAGATGGATTTGGTAGAATGACCTCATATCCTGAGGCCCTCAGTGTAGTCAATGTGCTTTAAGGCTTCTCAAGTATTGCAAAAAGCTCATGTTCCACATATAATGTTAACGAGCAGCCCATCGCCACTGTGGATGATTTCTCAACTGCAAATGCTGCTGAAGCCAAAGCTTGTTCACATGAATAATACCCTTTCATTACTGGGTCTAACAACCTGCTGTAATATGCCAAAGGTTTATGTCCCATTGAAGTATTTTGTGTTAGGACAGCCGTCATCACTACTCCATTGCAATGGGAAACAATAAAGAATTCTGCTTTGTAATCTGGGATTCCTAACACAGGTGCTGTATTTATGGCCTTTTTCAGTTCATTAAATGCACTGCTCATTTCTCCTGTCCATTGTATGGGATCTTTGTTTTCCTGTGCTCCTTTTAAGCCTTCTACCAGTGGTTGGATGTATGAGTTGTAGTCAAATACCCATACTCTGCAATAATTTCATAATCCCAAAAAATGTTGCAACTCCTTGCCTGTGTTTGGACAAAGTGTATTACTGATTGCCTCTGCTCTTTCAGATGTCACCTGCCTCCCTTCTTTGGAGATTATTTGGCCCAATTAAAGTACTTCTTACTAACAATATTGCATTTTCTGTTTGTCAACTTTGTATCCTTTCTCTCGCTAGCAATGTCAGTAGCTGCACTGTTCCGGACAATCACTGCATACAAGCAAGTCATCTACATATTGTATGATGGCACTGGGAGTTTGTATGTTTCCCAAATCCATCTTCAACACCCTTAAACACACTGGGGGATTCATATTACCCCTGTGGGAGATGCCAATGTCCAGGTCTTACTCCTCTATAGGTGAATGCGTTGAAATACTACAAATGTTCATGAAGGGGTATACTGAGAAATGCATTTTCAGATCAATCACTGTTAAATGTGTGGTCGTGGGAGTTATATTACACAATACCGTAGCAGGATTAGGTACCACTGGAAATTCAGGCTCAACAATGTTATTCAATGGGCTTAAATCTTATATGAATCTCCAGGACCCTCCCTGAGAATCATTCACTGGGTATACAGTAGTGTTGCAAGGAGACTGTGATGGCACTATCACCCCCTGCTTCATGAGTGCATTTATTGTTTCATGAATACCCTTATCTGCTTCTTTAGACATTTTAACAAACTCACATCATATGGACTGGTCGTCCATAGTGTGCCGGGTACCCTTGCCAAATCTTCTTCCATAAATGATGGTACTTTGTTAGCTACCATTATTTCTTGTGGCACCTCTGTATACTGTATAGGGTAAGCCCTTCTGCGAAAGGGCTCTGTCTGCTGTTTTGCTGTGCGTGGACACTGATGTACTGCTATTAAGCACTACCAACACGAGTATCTTTTCCATTGGACATTGTGCCTGAAGAGCTTCAAAGGGAGAGAAATCAACACTGCCCCTTTTAGAATTCTCACAATGTGCACTGAACAGCGCCTGCACAGCTGCTGCTTTAAACAACTCCCAAGCACCCTTGCGGCGTAAGCCCTGCTGAAAAACGGCTCTGTCTGCTGTATTGCTGTTTGCCATGACAGGTCGGACGACCCGACATGAATATCGTAGACTTTATCCTCACCTACCTGTGTGTGTCACGCCCTCACTTTAATCATGACATTGCTCCATCTACAATGAAATTCCAGATTGATATGAAAGTGTCACATTCGTGAAACGACTATTCTAAGAGAACCCAAGTCCCAAGAGAAATACTCCTAACTACTTGGGATTCTATCGCTTTGAAGCAACTGGACTCACTACCACTGAATAAACAACATTAAAAGATCTATAATCTTCATACCAGCCCAAAGTTATCCCCCAGAGTAACGGGTCCTCCATGTTTACTCTTACAGTGGTCATGCTGTCGGGGATCTGACTGTGACTTCATACGGATACTCTTTTCAGGGGACTGCAGGATTACTCCTTTGACCCTGTGCTCCACTGATCTGTCTGCACCCTGACCATGACTATATACGGCTACTCTTTCCAGGGACCTGCGGGCTTACGCCTTTGACCCTGTGCTCCACTGACCTGTCTGCGCCCTGACCGTGAATATATACGCCTACGCCTTTGACCCTGTCAACAAGTGGAAACAAACTAATTTGGAGGACCATAAGTTTATGACCCCAAGGTTGTTACCTCACAGCTATAGTGTTAGAGATAAGTTCCCTCCAACCTCGCTGCTAAGACTTACGAGTCCCTAATAACAGACATGACCTGTCTAGCTATCCACAAGGACTTATCGTGATGGTAAAGGCGAAAACACAAGAAAAAACAGTAGAACTTCAAGATGGACCGCAAACAAGACATTGCTCAAAGAACCATTTAAACATGTTGACTCCCTTGCAAAAGTCAGCACACTCTGTAAATCATCCGATGACCACTTCTATACAAACACCTATTGCTGCCAAACCTATGCAAGTAAAAGACTCTCCAGAGACCGGTCCCGGTTAAAAGAACGTGAAGACGAACCTTAAAAAAAAAAATGAAAATTCTGATGTTCATTCAGAAAATACCTCTGAAGGTATACTAGAAGTGAAATTAGCTGCTTCTGCTATCAAGCAACTTGCAAATCACGAAGAAGCAGATACAAGCCAAAGAGAAGATATCTCCCATCGAAGATCTGAAAACTACTAATCATTTAGAACCTTCGTCTGAAGACCCAAAATCTCAGAAGATAGCACAATTTGACCAAAGCTTCAATGTGTCTCTTTCTGAATGACAGAAAATGAGCCTAACTCCGATCACGCCTACAATGAAGATAACTTCCATAGACAACATCAAATTGTATAATCCGATGACACATTCTCATCAGACTTCTACATTTAGTATATCGAAGAAAGACAAAGCACTACTTGCAAAAAGAAGATGAAAAACAAAGTCAATCTGAAGCACTGTCTCATTCGGCTGCCATCCAACAAAATCCACGAATGGCCCGTCTCTCCTTAGACATACAAGAAATTGAAGCACTAATGGAGAACCAGGAAAAAAGGAGAGAGGTGTTTGGAATATTGATAAATGAGACGAAAGAGAAGCAACCTTGCAGAGGGTTGAAAACAGAGGAGAAACAATAAAAAAGCCTGCTACTACCCTAGAACCAATAACATCTGGTGCCTTGTCTTGACATTTTCAAGAAAGACCAACTGAATTCTCAAATCATCGCTCTCCACAAAGACCACCTCCAAAAATTCTGAAGTACAAGGAGGAACTGAGGACTGCATCGCCTGATAATTCGATGGACACCAACCAATGGCATGCGAAATGCTCCTGTTCAGAAAACGGATTACCAACTACAGAGGCCATTCCAACAACTATGCTTGACTTACAAAATATGTTATTAGCATCACCTCACAATCTATGATTCCATTCATCAAACTACAAGAAGCGAATGTAGATGCAAGCAAAGAGCAAGTAATGTTGATCTCCACAATACTTAACAAACAAATTCAGATGATCTTTATAGAATCATTACAAGAACGTTTAAAGAGAGAAGCTGAAGATTCTGAAAGGTGGCAGGATCGACTCACCGACATCGCCAGGAGCGAGAGGTTGGAAAAAAAGGATCTGACCCAAGCTCTTTTTAACTTGATGTCAACTTTAACCACATCTAAAACCAAAGAGCGAAATAAACTTGAAGCGGAAATAAAGACTCCCACTAATGAAGATACCTCAGCTTCAAATGAATGCGCAGTGAGTCTAACTCAACCCCTAGCGAGGAATCTAATTGACCTAGAAGACGAAGTCACTTCCTTGTAACAACCAACTGATACGATTGTACCATCAGCACAGCTCGCCTTAAGTTCTAATAGTCAGCCCTTACAACCAGCCATTCAGACTGTGCAGGAGAACTTTGGAATATTCAATCAAAAGAACAAAGAGGAAATTCATATAACAAAGAAAGATAATAAAAATAAATTGAAAGGAAGACAAACTGGATCGCAAGCATTTCTAAGAAACCTTACTACCCGAAAACCCTCGCGGAATATAAAAGAAATGATCCGTCCGACCCAATTATGCACCAAGAATGGACAAGTACAGCCCACGAAATCTACGATTCCACCTACAGAACTAGCGCATCTATGAGAGGAGAAGTGCAACTACAGATTTTCTTGGAACTTTCACAACATTTAGAAGACATTACAGAGCCTTCAGAAGAAGCACAAGTTCAGCCTATTGACTCATTGTTAATTGTTCTAGACCAATATGAAGATTCTCAACCATCTGGAACTTCACAGATGGAACTGTCTTGCGAAGAGATCTCAAGTTCAACATTTAAGTCACAGAACTTCAAAAATAATCTCAGTGTGTCCTACATTAGTGATTCCACTATGACGATGAATTCAAGCTCCTCTACACCAAGCTGTATTTCATGTGTACCAAAATTCACCAATCCACGTACACAGTCTCAACCTAAAACCTTTACTTTGCTGATCTATCAGACGGAAAAGCGAAAAGATGATTTGATACTAAATAGGACAAATTTACTCCAGCTATTTGAAGTAATTCCGAACTTGGCAAACATCCGGTCAAAAGACATACAAACAATTGAATTTGTAGATGATGCAAAATTGGAAAGAATTTGGATTAATCTTGAATTCAGTGATACCCAACAGTTGATTCTTGACAATATGAAAGATATTTGCCATCAAGGCTTCATAGTACAGAAAGGCGAAACATCTAAAGAGGTACAGGTAGATTTCCACAACCGTCAACTCGATGTGAATCAGAATCAGGTCTCTTTAAGGGAACTGGACAATTCTAAACTTGAACACTGTCAGAGTGCACAGAATTTAAGCTAAGAACAGATGAACAAAGCTCAAGATAAACAATATAGGTACAGATCCAGAACAGAATTCAAAAAAGCACTTTTTTTGGAGAGACCTAGATCAGTCACACGATCACTAACCATTAATACAAAATAAAATAAAAAACACTATCGCTATGCACATGGAATACCTGTGTAAATGGACATTTATTTAATCAAGCAAATCAGGCTCTAAATTACTATGATATCATTTGTATTCAACAATCATGGATCCACGAGCAGCCACTATGCGATGGCTACACCACCATCATGAACCCAGCAAGGAAAAAGGGAAGAGGACGTCCATCTACAGGTCTACTAACCATATTCAAAACAGGGCTAAATCTAGAATTAATAGAATCTCGGAATATTCAGGATGGAATTCAACTGTCTATACTAAGGCAAATAAGAACGAATAAGCTGGTGGTATCACTTGCCAAAGATTCACCTCCAAAAGAAACCCTTGCATTAATAAACTTATACTGGAATCCCATTGCCATTGCCGATCGAAAATATATAGATCTGGTTTGCTCAGCAATCGATAAAGTGGCAGCATTGTACCCAGGTATAAACTTTATTCTATGTGGTGATCTAAATATCCATTTATATGACAAAAAAGGATTGGTACGGGATCAACATATGTTATCACCAGCAGCTCGGCTATGGAGCAAAGAAATGGCCTTGAGAGCGCTAAAAAGAGTCGTTGTGACTGATAACGATACAAAACTTTCAACTATTACATGGACTCGTGGTAAATCATCAGCGACGATCGACTACATATATATGTCAGCCAATCTTCATACTAAAAAACCTAAAACAGGAAACATCAAAACATCTAAAAGTGACCATGAGATCTTGACAATTGAATGTTTAATGGATAATCGATCAAACACTTCTTCCAGAATTGATGCTTAACACCGGGTCAAACAGACTGAGAATACCACGACACACATTAAAAAAACCTCCAGGTCTTTTTGATTCTAACGATCTTGAGGAGAAAGAAAAACTGAATTATACCTGGCTCTTACAACCGTATAGAGCCATGACAATGGCATCTCAAGCAACTAGCAAATCTCACCGACATGCTTATAATGAGGACATAAGGAGGAAAAAACTAGAGGTACGAAGAAGTATTAAGCAACTAACAAAAGAACACCCAATTGATCAAGTTATGATCAAAAAAACCTCAAACAAAGGTATAGAAATGGAGGAAGTCAAGTTCAGAATGATGCGGAAGTGATGTTGCATGGCTTCAAAAACAGTAACACTCGAAAGTTATGGAATTTGTTGAACCCAAATTCAGCATCCCAGAAGATGCTAATTGATCTATGAAGACGCATGGAAAAAGTATATCATTGATCTATACCATAACATTGAAAATCAGAGCTTAATAACAAATGAACCACCCACGATAAGCTGGAAGCTTGAATGGGAACCAGGAGACATTGACAAGGCCATCATGAAGCTCAATCCATCAAGGGCCCCCGGACCAGATGGACACTCCAATCAGACAATTAAGAAAGATCTGGAAATCTGGAAAAAAACTTTGATAAACTATTCAAATTAATCTCCAAAACCAATAAGATCCCGCACTCTTGGCAATAAGCAGTTTTGATACCGATATTTAAACAGGGTGATCCAAAGGATCCCTGTAACTACAGACCGATTGCCCTGTTAAATCTGCCAGGAAAGATATTTGCATCAATACTTTTAGAACAGTTGCAATCTTGGGCAAAAGAAGCAAACATCAAGGCTACGAGACAAACTGGGTTTGTAAAATATATCGGTACTAATATTAATCTGTTGCTGCTAAATCTTGTTAAGCAAGAAGCAATCAGAACCAAAACCACTTTATTAGCTATATTTGTCGATTTACAACAGGCATTCAATCTTGTGAATAGAAAACTACTATGGGTAAAGTTACACACTTGGGGTTGTCCCCCGAACATAGTAGAACCTATCAAACAACTTTACTCCAATAGATCAGTAAGAGTAAGGATGTCTAAATCTGGCATGATGACAGACTCAATAACCACTTGGAATGGCTTAAAGCAAGGCTGCCCCCTGGCAGCGTCACTTTTAAATCTCTATACATCTGAATTTGAAAAAAAAATACAAATACCTGCAACAAATCCTCTGAGCTTAAATGCAACATCGCTATCCTGCATAACCTACGCAGACGACATTGTCTTACTTTCACAAAACCAGAGAGGATTACAAACGGCTTTGACAATACTAGAAACATAAATGGAATTGAATAAACTGAAAATCAATGTACACAAAATGAAAGTAATGAATTTGACACCAAAAAAACTGACTAAGGAAAACAACAAAGCCTTATTCGTGTATAAAGAAAGGATCATGCTGGTTAAGACTGCCAAATATCTAGGAATATGGGGGAATCAATCTTCTACAGAAAATGAATGGATGCTACATTTAAAAAACAAAGCCCTCTTGCCTGCAAGGCAAGGTCGATTTCTGCATTGGAAATATGGGAAATGTTCAGTGAAACCGGTCATAACCTTCTATCGTCAAAAGGTGATGGCGATATTGAAATACGAAGGTGAGACAAAGTTGAATTTAGATCCGGACATCTGGCATAAATTGGAAGGGATCTTTTGGAGGAAAGTTTTATACCTCCCCAAATCGCTACCCATAGCGAGAATAGGATTTGAGCTAGCCTTACAATCGATGCAGTCCATCATAACATGGAAGAAATTGGATCTATTTAGAAAAATAACCACAGAACAAAACATTCCAGCCCTGCGGATATTTAACACAGAAGCTATTAGCTCCAATACAATCACTTTTGAAATATGGAAACGACATATCGAAGAAATCCAACTTGAAGCTGATATTTCAAAAGACATGTTACAGAGAAGACCACAAAAAGCAAGAAAATAATCACCAATGACTGCATCGAAACAATCAAACAAAAGTCTAAATACAATGCTAATTTAAACTGCAATTTTGATAATAGACCGGTGAACATTCTACCAAAATATTTGCTTATGTTTCCAGATAGACACATAAGGGACATCTATCTACGACTCTGTTTAAATATTCTTCCGACTAGAGAACTTATGGCAAAGAGGAAATGAATACCCAGTGCTTCGAACTTCTGCCAGTTCTGCAAAGAAAAAACTGTTGCGGAAACACTAGAACATATTTTCATGCAATGTCCAGCTCTATCTACTTTTAGAACACTATACAGGAAACCTTTGATACAATTATCGCCCAAAGATAGATGGGCAAAATTTCTTTTGGGTGATAACAAAAAAGACATTTGCACACTTGTGAAATTCTGGGAAAGTATCACTGATTTGAAGCAATGGGGTAATTTTAGTTAAGATGAAAGGTTTTGGAAACTAAACCAAATCATCATAAAAAGTATACTGTATACTCTATTCTCAATTGACATGGTATGTGTATCTCAAACAATACCTCATCATCAGAGTCACTGTAGTGAAACAACTCAGCATCTGTCAACTGGGTCAGTCTGTGTGATGCATCAAGTCCTATTACTGTGCACCAACTCACCCCTTTCTCATCAGTGCCGTGTAAAATCACTCTATCCTACATCTCTACAGCCATCTCTAGCTCAATTGTATTTTGTATTTGTATGTTTATTTGTATAGCGCAGCCAAACCCTAAGGTAACTGGGCACTTTAATCTTAAGGAGCAACATGGGTTACATAAAGTTGCACATGCAAAGGACAGCAGAGAATGATACAGTACAATAAATAGAATAAGTGACCAGGTTACAGAATTGGAGGAGCAGGTAGAGGGACCAAGGTACAGATTGGTCCGTCGCAGTAGCGGTACATTTTAGATGCAGAAATACAAAGATGAAGGAGTTAGCTAAGTGCAGTTAACAGTCTATTGCTGGGTTGTGAGTAGTTCATTCACCTTAGCTTTGAACGACCAGAATGAGGTGTCAGCTCTAATTATCATTGGTAGCTCCTTCCAGCATTTTGCTGCTAGCACAGGGAAGCTTGCTCCCCCTGCTTTTTTCATGTTGAATTTTGGGATGTTGAGTTGGTGTAAGTATGGGGACCTGGTTGGTCTGGTAGTGTTATGTCTGGTGAATTCATCTGATAAATAGTGAGGGTCTGTCAGATAGAGGCAATTGTGTGTGATGACAAGTGTTCGTAATTGAATTCTCTCATGGATGGGAAGCCAGTGAGACTCCTTTCTGAATGTGGAGATGTGGGCCTTACGGGGAAGATTAAGGGTGCATCTGAGGGTGTTATTTTGGAGTATCTGAAGTCTATTCAGTTTGTGGTTAGTGTCGCCGGGGAAGAGTGTGTTGCAGTAGCCCAGCTTGGACAATATGAGGGCCCTAGCCAGAGTGAGGCAACTGCAGGACGATAAAAATGGTTTACAGGCATTGATAAGTTTATTAGTATAGGCCGTAGATGAGATTGTGGCGTTAACTTGTTTTTTGATTGAGAGAGTGGAATCAAGATACACACCCAGCGTTTTGACTTCTTTTGATACTTTTATGATATTGCCATCAATGGTCAAGGATTGGTATCTAGTGTCGACTTTGTTGAGACGAGCCTGGGTATGTGACGATAAGTAGTTCCATCTTGTCATCATTTAAGCAGAGGCTATGGGTGGCCGTCCATGCTTGGATTAAAAGGTAGATCTCGTTTAGTTTAGCAACATCGTCCTCATAGCTCCCTGTGAGTGCGATGAGGACCTGGGTATCGTCAGCATAGTTTGTCTATGTGACGCCCAGGTCATCAAGGCGGTCGAAGAGGAGCTTAGTAAAGATATTGTAAAGCGTAGGAGAGATGCAAGATCCTTGGGGGACTCCACATTGGATTGGGACAGGGTCTGCCGCAGCGTCGCCTGAGGGGGCGAAGACCCTGGTTGTTCTGTCCGATAGGAAGGACCGAATCAATTGGTGTCATTCTGGGAGAATGCAGCAGCCGAAGAAAGGTGTTTGGTAAGTATTTGGTGGTCGACTAGGTCGAAGGCTGCAGACAGATCCAACAGGAGCAGGATGGCCAGATTGCCCTTGTCTTTGGCTTCGTCCATTTGGATTTTTAGGTCCAAGAGGGCTGTTTCAGTCCCATGCCTGGGTCTAAAGCCAGATTGTCGCAAACCTAGGAGCTTGTTGTCTTCCAAATGTTGTTGTATTTGGAGGTATGCTACTCTGTCTAGTATTTTTAAGAGAAAGGGGACGGTCGTAATGGTCCTTTAGTTCATTGGTGTGTTGGGGTCTAGGTTAGGTTTTTTGAGAAGAGGTAGGACCCAGGCCTCTTTGAGGTTATTTGGGACTGCGGAATTCTTGAACGAGGAGTTGATCAAGGTGGTGATAAAGGGAGCTAGCTCTTTAGACCCATCCTTGATGACTGAGGCAGGACATAGGTCGCATAGACAATTAGATGGTTTTAGACTGGCAATTATGTTGAATACCTCCTTCTCTGTGACTGGAGAGAACTGGAAGAGGGGGCAGTCAGGATGGGGAGGGCTGTGTGTGTAGCTAGTGTGGTCTTTGGCAGCGAGGTTACCTTTTTTAGACTCTGTTTTGGATTGCAGTAGAGATATTTTATTAGAGAGAGATTGTTGGATGTTGTAACCAGTTCCCCTTCAGTTACATCTGTAGGTATCTGTGTTCTGAATAAAAAGTCTGTGGGTAGTCTCAATAACTGTCCCTCAATGTGGGGAAGCCATGCTAACATCACTTGTACTCCATAGAAAAATACTGGTACTCCCCTCTGTACTTTCTACCCATGAAAGGCTTCTATGTATTCCTTTGCTGTCTGGAAATATATGCCTGGTGCAGAACATATTATGCTGTCCTCTGTGAATGATATTGACATATTGAGTTTGGTCATTAAATCTCTTCCCACTATGATAACAGGTGTGTTCCTGGAATGCAGGAATGGGATAAGTACTGTCTGCTCTCCTACTGTCGCAGGCAAACTGTCAGTGAAAGGAACCATATTTGTAGCCCCAGAAAAGACTTGAGTGTCCATGAATATTGCTAACATCATAAATCTGCCCTCTCTGACACAGGATGTTGTTGCCCCAGTGTCAACTAAGAAGTAAAGAGTCCGGTCGCCTATAGATACCTCCACCCTCGTTTCCTGTTCAGGGTATGTGGTTACTGATAGGATAGGGCACATCAAGCTATTCTCTGTGCTGTCCTATTGGGGATACATGTTCAGGCCTGTCCCTGTAAAAGGGTTCCCCCCAACCACTGTCACTCCTATCAAGGATGTATGTGGCAACATGTTTGTATCCCACTGTATCACTGCTTGTTGTGATTGTGCTGCTTGTTGTGATTGTGCTGCATTCTGTGGTTGCTGTGTCAACGTCTGCTGTGGTCCTTGTGGTGCTATCTGTGGCTGTATCTGTGACCCTTTTGCTTGCTGCACCTGCTGTGCTTGTGTGTGATCTGGTGAATATTGTGTCTAGTCATAATAACCATAGCCTTGCTGTGGTGCACCATATGATGCTGGATATGTCATCCGCCCTGTTGGCCCATACTGCATTGCACCTTGCTGCATTGCTCCTCTACTTTTACCTACTCGTGAAATGTGTCCTGCTTTCCCAAATGTCCAACATGCTGTGCCGGTGCCCCCAGGGCTTCTGAAGTGTCCCCCCCCGAACCCACCTTGTGGCACTCCAAACCCAAATCCTCTCCCTCTGTGAACAAATCCTCTTCCTCTGGGGTACAAACTACCCTCTTCCTGCAAAATAACCACTGATGCCCTGCTGTGGCATTACAGCTCCCTGTCCATTATTCATGTCGCCGGTATTTATCAATACTGCTCCTTCTACCGTCATTTTGGATAATTTCTTCTGCACCAATGTTGTCTCTTCCTTTTGCCTTTCCTCTATTTTCTTTTGATCCTTCGCCTGCTTTAACCTGCAGTGATGGACAATAGTCAATTGTATCTCTGGCCATGGTGTCATTTCAATCCCCACAATCTTTTTTAACTGTCTCTGTACTTCTTCATGTAAGCCCTGACATAAAATATGATAAAACACTGGTATATGTTTATCCCAATGGTCTTTAGTTTCCAAACACCAACGTTCTTTAATGTCTTGAATATAGGCAGCGGGGTCCTCAGTAGGCCCCATCTTTCTAGTTATTATGGCGCTCATGTCAGATTGGTCTGGAAATAGCACCATCAGTGCCTTCCATACATTTTCTCTACAATTATTGAATAGTGACCCATCATATTTAGTGGTGTTATGTTCTGTCACTGCAAAATAGCCTGCTTGCTTCCACACGTCCTCTGCCTGGTCACCTAATATGGATGCAAATAGGCTTTTAATGTCACCAATAGCTAATGCTATCCCAGCTGTCTCTCGCTCTAGCATATAGATCCACCTGCCCGCCCCTGCTGTGAGTGATGGCAGCTTATCCATCAAGTTATTTTTGTCTGTCTTATCCCATGGAGTATAGTGGGGCTGCCCTAATCCCTTGTGGAGCAGGGGGAATTGTGTTATCCTTTTCTTGCGCAAAGGTGATGCTGTGTGAGTTCTCCTTTTCAATGTCTCAGCTACACAGTATCACTGGCATTCTGGAACATTTCTTAAGAAATATGGCCATCTATGACCTTCATTTATGTGGAGTACTGATGCGAGGGGTGGATATAGGCTTATGTTTGGCCCCAGCAAATCTGCTATCTCTCCTATGGCTGGTCCTGTGGTATCTATTTGTGGGGCTTGCAGCACCTCCTCTTCCCCCTCTTAATCATCAATGTCTACACAATCTGTCTCTCTGTCACTTTATCCACTCTCGTCATCCTCAAGTACTAGATCAAAACTCACTCCCTTAACAAGCTCCCCTATCAGGCTCCCTTACATATGTCCACTCATTAACTCTGGCAGCACATCTCTGCCCCTGGTCTCTGGGGTTATTGTCCCACTCCCTTCTCCCCACATCTCTGACATCATTTTTCTGCTCACCTTTTGGGTCATCGCCTTACTAATGTTTTCAATTTCTTTCTTTTCTCTTTCCATTCTCCTGTTCTTATCCTTTAGCCTCTTTACATACTCATCCCTTTCTCCTACCTCCCTTTTTCTTCTTTGTTTTTCCTGTTCCCCTCAAAGCATCTTCTCTGATGTTTCTCTCCATTCCCTCTCATTCTGTGTCTGTGCATTTTGCTCTATCTCATCCTGTGTATCCCTCCTGAATTCCTCCCTGGCTGCTTCCTTTATACTCCACTACCTTCACATAATTATTTTCTGTGCCTTTCCCATCAGGTTTCAAACAATATTTTTCCTCCTTCCCATTTCTCTGGTTCTATCATAGTCTCTCCACCGTCTCCATTACCTATGTGTACGCTTCTCACCCTGTGACCATTTATCTGCATGCCTCTCACTCTCCAGAGTTCTTCTTGAGCTGCTCTTAGCTGCTTTTCTAAGCTACATAGCCCGCTATCCTCTTCCTCATCCCTTAACTGTGTCTCTGAGCTGAGCCATGCTTCATTCTCCACTGGCACTAATGGCACCTTTCCTTTTACCAATTTCGTCCTCCTCCTACAATCATCACTTTCCTCATCAAGGGATTCATATCTGGGATTACTATATCCTGCAGCTACTGCTTGTAGAGGGTATATTCCTGGGAGGGATGTGGCTGGTATACTCTCCTCATACACAGGTGGTACTGTGAATTGTGTGTGGATGCCTGCCTCAGCTGGTGATGGCGGGGCTGTTGCCTGTGTGTACGCGCTCTCCTCAGTGGGGGGAGGGGGTGGCGCTGTGGGCTGCTCACGCTCCCCTCCCCCTCACACATATTAAGCATTACTTCCTCTTTAGGCCCCTCTGTCTCTTCCTCAAAGGCCTTAAAGAGCTCTAATATACCTAGCTGGTTCTCAAGCTTCCTGTCCTTGTGTATGGCATGTAGGTATGTGCACATATGTTGGAATACATCTTTAGAGTGAGTGCCTTCTTGTGGCCATGCCATGTACATCTTCCGAGCAGTCTTTCACCCACTCACACTTTTCCATTATGCATACCTTCTCTCCACTTCAAATATACACCACATATTAAATCAGTTTTCATTGTCTGGGGCCACCCCCAATGTCTTAATCCTACCTCTGTGTCACAACAACAAAATCCACTCACAATATAAATGTTTATTCTTACCCCATCAACCTCTATCAAACAATACTATCTGCTACTCTCACAACACACAAGGAAAAACACCTATACAGGACCCACCTTACAACACAACACAATGGTGGAAATCAACAATTTAATCAATTAAAACACAATACAACACAATAAAATACAGCTGTCTTCCGTTTTTTTCCTTTGCACCGGGGTATCCTTCTCTCTCTATCTCTTTTACTCTATCCTCAAAAGAAGGTTGGGCTCTCAGGGGCCATACTGCACAGCCTTCCAAGACCTTGTCAAGGGATATCCTTTATCAACCTCACTGTTTCTTAAATACCATACAATGAATTTCCCACCCCCGTTACCATGCACATAACAAACTCACTTTTCCGTGGACCTTTGAGGATTGTGGTCATTGGGGTCCCCTCAATTTGCTAGCTCCTCCTCTGCTTCCTGCGGGCAGTGGAAGATCAGGCAGGATTCCACTCCAAAGCCGGCTCCTGCTGTCCTCCTGTTAAGTTGTGCACAATAAATACTGCTCTCCTGATCGATCCGCTGTCCATAAAGGAGGGGTGGCGGGGAGTCCCCCATAGTCCACAAAACCCCAAACCGTACTCTGCTACCAGATTAAAATCAGAGGCCCAAAAACAGTATAGTCCTCTACATGGTATTTGTCGATAAAGAGACAGCACAGAGTGGATTGTGATATGCCAAATGCAAGGTAACCCAGCTTTATTAGAAGTATGCAAAAGCTGGGGAGAACACAAGATCAGCAAATGAGTCACTCTGATGTCATCATAATCACTGAGCTATGAAAACCTATCACTACTGCTCATTGGTCCTAATTGCTAAGCTACATAGAGTATCTATATGTCCCACCCTACTGATTGGGTAACGCTCTATCTAAGGTCCCACCCATAAAACATCCCATACAAATGTTTGACATCATCATGCTTGAATATTATTGGTAAACTCTAAATTACTCCTGCGGTTAAAAGGACATTTGCTTATCGTTTAACATCCAGTCACACTCTCTGTGAACTGGTGGAATGATGACATGCGTATGTAGATGGGAGGACAAGTGTGTTGCCTTTGTTCTTAATTAAATAAAACAGCCTATATTATCTCATTCATGAAGTCTCTGGGTTTCAAGAACTTTGTTCGTGCCAAAATTCCAGTTGTCCGGCCCTCCCCTGTCTTTCAACAGTAACCACGGCATCCTGTTCTTGACACATTATGTAAAACTATTATTAGGAGTCATGCTCCTTTCACCATGTGAATATTGAGGTGCAGTAATTATTGATCTTTTTAGCCGCATCCGCATTTCTAGGTCAAGCCTAGCCGATTGTTGAGACATTAATCAGTCAGTCGCTTAGGAGATTTCCTGAGATGCGTCGTTCGTCCCATGGACTTCAAATAGTCTACAATGTTGTTGTAACTGATTCACCTTAATGATTGAACGGTCAGCGCCCAGATACTGGTATCTTGTTCCATTATGAAAACTTGGTGTCCTCTGCTTTTGTCATTCCTTTGAGGCAGCTGCCTCCAGTCACTGCAGAATCTTCCTGTATTAAAATGTATTTGTTTCAAATAGTGTGCCTTGCTGGGGGCCCTCACTTAAAGCTACAGAGCTTAATTATCTGCTGCGCTTGTGCAGTTGAAAATGGCAAATGCTTGTCATGTGTTTATCCTCTGCAGGACACATTTGCTTTGCTATCTACGGATTTCCTGGTGCATGCCTGTCACCACATTATTTCCCTTGCTATGGGTAGCAGCAACCTTATCTACCTACAATGTTATGCCCTACTTGTGTAGTCAGTCCGTATCTTGTGTACATGCCTTCCTGTCACCTAATCTATTCTATTTTAAAACACACTAAGTGTGCAAGCTAATGCCTTATCTGTTCCCTACTGGTGTAGTGCAAAAATAATTATTCTTTGTGCCAGCTGCATTTCCTGGAGAATTTAAAGTGCAGTCCAAAATGTGTCCTTTCTTATCTTATAATGTTGTTTCTTCTGAGGAAGGCAGTGTGCAGAGCTTGAACATGCTCTCTAGACAATAACTGCCTCACTACAATTTTTATTGGCTTACATATTACTTTTTTGTTGTAATGGAAACTGAAGGAATTTCATTGACCATTTTAAAAAATGTTCCAGAAAGTCTAACTTAAAGTGAAACCATTTTACCATAACTAATTACTTTTCAGTTAAGGTGTTAGTTTTAAATGAGGCGATTTTATAGGTTAACTTTTACTTGCTTCATTTTAAGTACACTGGAACTTGTGAAATGGTCTGTAATTTTTAGCACATTATTGTAAGGTAGGCTAAGGTTCATTTTACATGTTTAACTGAATGTAAGAAAGTGTTATTTTGAACTATTGTCTTATATTAAATCTTTATTTTTTTAGTGCTATGTTTGTTAGATAACTGAACGTGTTTTAAACTGCTGCATGTTTGCATGTGCATTTTCTGTAATTAATTTGTGTACTGTACATTGACAAATATAATGTCATTTAAAAGCTTTAACTTTTAAAGGGTACTTATTGATGTTTGTATGTTCTGTTTTCATGGATAAAACAATGTAATATGCAGGTAACTTTTGTATTTATCTGTACTATGTGTGTTTTCTTTTCAGAATGCATACATGTTAAATTTAAGGTTTGCTTATTAAATTGCATATATATGTTTTTCCGGGACCCCTGTTGACAATTCTGATTCATATACATGATCACAATCTGTTGCACGTGAGGCTGAATGGACAGGGAGAACTGAACTGTCAGACGCCTTCTGTGCTCAGAGGGGCCTTCGCCAGGGCTGCAGTTTAGCTCCCTCTTTATTCAACCTCTATATAGCCGACATGATAAACTCACTGACGAAGTCCTCATTCGCATCCCCAAGTCTGCTCTCACTGAGCATACCTCTTCTTGTGTATGCAGATGATGTCATTGTGATGGATAGGACCCAGCAGGGGCTCCAAGGAGTATTGGACGCTATTAATGTATATGCTGCAAGTAATGAGTTGGTGATAAATGAGAAGAAAACAAGTATAATCATATTCTCAAGAGAAAAAAAAGATAAAAGGGGACTTAGCTGGCACACAGACTCCCAGCAATAAAACCATCAGCCTCTATCACTTATTTGGGGTTCCAGTTGGACACAACGGACAATAAAGAGGTTGCCCTCTCACGTATGCTCACTAAGGCTATCAGGCCAGAGCCCAGATTAGGAAAATTAGATACATGTATTGTAGATTCTCTATTTGTCCTTTGTTGGCATACTATAGGATGATGGTTGTGCCGGCTATGCCATACAGAACAGAGATTAGCCACATATTATGCTCTGTACAGTACGAGAGATTTGAGTCCAGAATTTGGAAGAGGGCATTGGGTCTACCGGATTGTGTACCCATGACCTCCTTACGATTCGAGTTGGGTCACACAGCATTGAGTGTGGTGTTGGACTGGAGGATCCTGTCACTATACAAGAACATTCTGTTACCTCTGAAGGACTCACTATACGGGGAACTTCAGGGAGAGAGCAAACAGAATCTTAGCAAGGTTGGAAGTATCAGTGGAAGACCTGAAGGACTATCCCAATGTGGTGAAAGGGGCCTTATTAAGGGGAGATTGGATAGCTACAATTGCAAGTACAAGGCAATCTAAAAGGTACTATAGTGTATCATTTTTGGATAAACCATTGAGGAGCATTCCCAAATACGGGGATCGATTTGCAAATGCATATTGGGACCTGCAATTCCTGAGATATAGGCTGAGCCTGCTCCATAGAGGAGAAATTATACAAATAAGATCTCGGAATAGAGAGGTGGAGTTTGGTTGTGTCCTGTGTGGCGATATGAGTGTGCTGCAGAACAGAGAACATGTGGTTCTGCACTGCTCGGCACTCTCAACTTTCAGATCCTTAGTTATTTTTCTTTTTTTTTCTTTATTTGAATTTAATTGCATTGCAATTTTTACAAAACAAAACAAACAAACATTTAAGATTCAAGATTAAAGACCACAGTCTCCCATTTTCCTCATTTCCGGGAACCATTTAGTTCACAGGCCCACAGATCCCACCACAAGATATCCTTCTAGTCTGTGGTTCCTTTGCTATCAGCTGGTGCTGGATAGACTTTCCTAATAAAGTGAACTACTGTAATCACCCACGACGTGGAGGTGCCACTCATCAATGCAGCCCAACGTTGATGGTCGTCCAATGTTTGTAGGGATTGAAAAAGAGGTGTCAGAAATTGGTGATGCTCTGCAGCCAGCCCAGGGCAGTTAATCATCACATGTTTGATAGATTCAATTTCGGACCCATCTTTGCAGAATCTACAACCAGACGATATGTTCGTGCCTCTTATAGACATGATTTCATTGGTTGAAATTAGGTTGAGACGGATTCTCATAAACGTGTCCCTGAATCGCCGATCCGGAAACTTAAGAAGGTATGGCATCAACTTGTTTCGCTTCCGAGCGGGATATGGTATCTTTCCAACCAATTTAGAAACACTTGCTTTATCCAAGGTTTGGATCCAGTCAGCACGAAACAGCTTTTCTTTTACCCGCGTAGGGTTTGTAATAAGGTCGTCTTCCAAGCAGCAGAGATCTGCCAAGAGTTTTTTCAGCTGAGACACCCAATTGAACAAACTTACAGATGGATTAATCTCAATTTCTTTCTTTATTAGGCCCAACACCCTTGGACAGCTGGGTAGCATTGTTTTTTGATATAAAGATAGCCTTTTCCAATCCACTACTGCTTCAAGGGATGATAGTGCTAATTCTCTGCGCAAGGCATCAATCTGGACTCAATCTGGAAGATTAAGTGTCTTTTTCCAGATGATTGATTGCAAGCGCCCCCAGATATCTACTGGGATACCCAGGATTCCATCAGAGCCGTATGTTAAGGACGGGACTATCTTCCCCTTGTAGTATGTTATGGCTGCTGCCAAAGAGAATCGTCCAAATTTTGCATCCATGATTTTTACTTGGCTCGCCAGTTGTTTAGCTTTATTTTTCTGGTCTTCAAGGAATGGGGTCTCTACCAAGCTGTTGTTTGTGATAGTACCCAAGTATTTAAAAGTAGCCACTTTTTCAATCGGATTCAAGACCACTTGCCAAGTAAACCGATCGATCTTCTGGATCCCTCGCTTGAATTGCATAATTTTGGTCTTGGCTTGATTAATTTTGAGGCAATTCAAGGCAGTGTATCTCTGCAAGCTGTCCAGCTGCCTTTGTAAGCCAATTCTTGTTTGGTCTATTAAAATAAGTTTGTCCGCCTAGACCAAATGGGTCACTTTCGCTCTGCCTATTACGGGAGGGAATGATCACAGATTTGGCTCAAAGTGGTGGATGTCCGAGGTGAAAATGTTGTACACTGCCGGGGAAAGTGGGCAGCCCTGCTTCACCCCCCAATATGTCATGATTTCTGATGTCAAGAGCCCCGCTTGATTCACCCGGACCTGGATTTTGGTTTCCATGTGAAGCGCTTTTAAAGGGCCTAATATAGTTTCTGGGCATCCCAGGACTTTTAGCTTCGTCCAGAGGAGTTGACAATCAACTCTGTTGAAGGCTTGGACAAGCTCCACGAACGCTATGAAAAGATCGCTTTTTTTTTAGTGCGCCTTGTGTTTCAAGATGCTTAAGAGCATTATGTTTACAGAGGTTCCCATGGTTTTGACGAACCCCGTCAGCACAGGATCGATTGCGTTGATACTGATTGTCCAGGCCACAAATTTTTCCAAAAGGAAAGTTCCAAAAATGTTGCCTATTACATCTAATAACGCTATCGGTCTGAAGTTCTTCGGGTCAGACTTGTCCCCTTTTTTGAAAATTGGGACTATCACCGCTAGCTTCCAGGAAGCTGGGACTGATTTTGCTTTTGAGATGTCACAAAGGATGATGAAGGCTGACCATTCCCTTGGATGTTCTTTTAGGATAGCATTTGTCAATCCATCTGGCCCGGGTGCCCTTGAGCTATTGAGCTTTTTTATTTTCTCCATAATTTCGGAAGGGCCATGATCAAAGTTCCAATTTGCTGTTGTTTCCAATGATTCTCCAGATCTGTTATGCTGGTGTGGGTAGTCAAAAAGGGAGGCAAAATGAGATATCCAGGCCCTCTTGTTTACACTATTAGATGTGACCTCTTATTTTGTCTTTGCGGCACCTTTAACCAATGCCCAAAAATCTTGGGATTTTTTGTTGCTGAGTGTTCTTAACATTTGTTCTGCATCTTGTTGTAGTAGCCTGTGTTTATGTTGTTTTATCCAGGCTCTGTAGATTTTGATGAAAAGCACCACATTGAGTTTAAACTCTGTGTTGGGTGATTTTGCGGCCTGCCTTTTAATACGCATCATAGTTCTACAACTATGAAGTGCTAGATGCTACATATGTTTTGCTCGTGTATTCGGTTGCGAGTAAACGAAAGCCACAATAGCAGTTATAAAAACTTTGAATAGCGCTAGCTGGATGAAACTAAAATTGTAAATCTACTGCAGTAATTAGTATCTAGTTATCTATTTAGTGGTTGCTGTGGCTCACCTTATTTGTATTGTTATTAATTTATCATGGCTGTTTTCATCCGTATGAATTCTTCTGATTAATTATTTTAATATGTATAATGACATTAACTAGATGTATGTATTAGTGTATTTTTTAAGTTTTGTGTAAGGTTGACTTAGAGCAACCAGAATCACAATAAAAAATAAAAATAAGTTATGTTTTTGTAATTTACATACTTGTAGCAAGTTGCTTGTCGTATTCCACAACAGAGTAAGTTTTGTTTGTCTGTATTCCTTCACTAATTAGAAAAAAAAGGTTTTCTTTTTTGTGTGTTTTTTGGACTACAAGGGACTTTCTCATCAAAATGTATGCATTTTTAATGTGCAGTGGTTTGTATGTTAAATTACATACGCATTTTAACGATTTTGTAATTTACATGCTTAGCCCCTTAAAATGATAGTCACTAACATACATGTCAGGAGGGCAGAGAAAACTACTGTGAAACAATATGCTTTTGTTGGCTATTATAGATCAATTTGGGAGTACCTTTAAAACGAGCTTTGATTTTATTTTTGAAAATGTAAATCTTTTGCAATGCACGCTGTCATCTTTGTTGGTTTGACATATGCATTTTATGTACAGCATCTTAACTTTCAACAGTATGTATTGTAGCAATATTTAAAAGATTGTAAACTTAAAAAATGACTGTCTAACTTCGGTGCAACAGTGTTAGTTATGTTTGTCTGTATTATTTCACTAATTAAAAAGTGTGGGTTTTCTTTTATGTGTTTTTTTGCTTGTACTTAAAATAGCAGTACTTTGCAGAGTGGGTTTGTTTGCTGAGGGTGTTTGGTCTTGGACATTTAAAAAATAAATAAACTTGTGCATGTTTCACATATACGATAACATTGCTGAATTTTCAAGATGGTATTTTTTCAGGATTCCCTCTCTTTTATGTCAGCTTTGCACCGCATGGAAATAGCTTATGTGACATTTTTGACATCATTCGGTTCAAGAGTCTCAATGTAGTCCCAACCTCAATATCCTAGGTTCTAAATGGAATGGTGCCATAGTTTGGTATATTGTTTGCTGCTGTTTTCCCATATGCAGTACCAACAGAAGTTTAAGTAGTACTAGAAGGAGTACTTGGCAATGTTTATTTTTTTGCTGCATAAGTGGGGTTTGCATGGTTGATTGTGGTAATTTTTGCCTTTGTAATTCTAATTATTAAGTACTAATACTTTTTTGTTTCGTTTTTGTAAATGTAAAAATACCCTTACCATGTTGCCGTACTTTAGAAAATGTTGAAGGTGTAGATGTTAAAAATAAGGAAGGTGGCACTGATGTTTGGCTGGTTTTGTGTGGAAAGTTGAATGGGTGTTATCTTTGCTCTCGATTTTCAAAATGATCTTGTTCACTGATATTTTTTGGATGTCCACAGGAGCTGCAGCAAGAAATGATTGGCTGTTATTGTGTTACACTTCATTTATTCCCACGGTAGGGTCCATGTTTGCAGTGGTTATAATAAATGCACAACAGTGGTGATTTCTGTAAAAGTATCATTAACTTTCCTTTTTTCAGTTTGCTCAATGAGAACATTTTTTTGCAATAAAATCTGTTTTTACATGTTATGTACCAGTCATGTGCAGGTTTTATGGTGATGCTCTTCATGTTTCCTCTCCTTTCCTTTATATGCTTCCTTACTTAGACTTGCTATACTTTCCTGTCTTAAATAAAATAATATGGAGCTGATTCATGGAATTATTTGCACCGAAAAACGGGGATTTGTGCGCCATTCTGCCCGCAAATCCCCATTTGTTAAACAGGGATTTGAGGGCAGAATGGCACTCAAATCCTCGTTTTTCGGCGCAAATAATTCCATGAATCAGCCCCTATACATGTTGTATATTAAAGCAAAGATGTAATAGTTAAAGTGTATGTATACATTCATGAATGTATTGTAACCTATTGTAAATAGAACTGTATTTATTATAAAGCATGCCATGCAACACTGAGTATTTTATGCATTGACCTTTAATTTTAGAAAGTTATAATTGTGTACTATTTGCCCTTTAACTGCAATAAAAGCTTTAGTAACATTTTAAGTTGTTCTCATAGTTGTATGTGCAGTCTCAAGTATTTGGTGCAAGAATCAAATAAAGTATTACAATCAAAAACACTAAAAGTAAGCAAGTGAATTTAGTAAAACAGTGCACAGCAATACATGTATTTTGCATTTGCATAAAAGAATATGTACTCAGAAGAATGTACATAATGGTATAAATTGCATTTCGAGATTGTATTATTGACAGATACTACGTGTATTTTTAAAGGATTTTCAGTTTGGAACTGTAATTCGTGCATAATGTACGCAATTGTATACATTTTATATGTGTTATTTCCTGTCTAACATAACAGGGTTGGGGTTGGAGTCTCTATTTAACCACTCAATACATTTGTATATAAATATATGTAAAGGACTTTTCAGTTGTGCATGAATTGGATTCTTATATGATCACCATTTATACTAATGTTTTATAATTTTACCTACACTATCATACTATATAATAAAAGGCCAGATGTATGTTTGTCTGAAGCTATAATGCGCCCACTTTGCCTGTTACCACAGCTAGAGGGAGCTATTACCTTATGCATGCAATAATAAGAGTTCAAGTTCATCTCGCAGGTGAACAAAATGCGTATTTCAACAATGATAACATATTAGCTGCAGGAAAGGCCTAAGACAGGGATACCACTTTAACAGCATCCTTCAAGTTGCATACACTAAGAAAATATATACATTTAAAAAAACATAAACAGAAATCCATTTGAGTAAGCACTATTTCTCTAATGAACTTATGTATTATGTAATTATTCATTGTAATATTTCTTAGTATGTATTATTATATCAATAATATTCTTCATGTACGGTTTAAACTTTGACTTCAATGTACTTTATTTTATGATCTCATGTCTACTTCAAATCATGCTGCACATGAATCGAATTACTCTGACATCCATCAACATTAGATATTTGATTTTAAAACCTGTAAGTGGAATCCAAGTCAATGAGGAGCAGATACAACAATTGGCCATATGTACTATGTTGAACTTTCAACGGATTCTGTGAGATTTTGTTTGATGTTACTAATCCTCCACGTAAAAGGAGCAACATCCTTTACAATTTATTTTCTATTAACATAATTTACACTATAATCCACCACAAAATATATTTACACTCTGAAAATGTGTTCCTCTACTGCACATTTGCCCGTATACACAGGATTTTCCACTAGTATGTACATAAAATGATGGATATTTATAAAAGCACATTATTTGTGATTTGTAACATTTGTGTAACACACAAAGTTGTATGCAATGTGTGATAATTCATATGTTTTACGTACATATGGTACTGCTTAAAAACAAAGGGTTGACATGAGCATCATTTTGTGGCAGTTTATTAATAACATACACCTTCCTTTTTTTAATATAGTATCCTACATAAGCATTTTAACTTATAAGGATCAAGTTACTTACCTGCAACTCCTGTTTTCCAGCATGGGTCTGACATGGATTCACATGCTCATGAATATTCCCCGTTGTCAGGCTGGGAATCCTCCATAAAAAAGAAAGCAGTTTTGCTGTAGCCTGAGAACTGTGTGTCTCCTCTTTAACCAATCAATGTCCTTTGGGTCATACTGCCCCCATTCAATGACAGCCCTCTCCCTAAGCTCCACCCCTGGTGGCAATCTTCAGATTTGGTAGAGCACGTATTTATTTATTTATTCATAGTTGTTAAGCACACAACGGCCCATAGGCATCGTGGCGCTAGTTACAGACAATGAGGAAAGCTTAGTTACAGTAGAGGCATAAGTACAATTTACACAGGTAGCAGAATTCAGTAGCGGCATATATACAATTTACACCGGTTGCAGAGTACAAAGAGTGGGTATAAAGAAGGAAGAGGAGGGGGGGAGGAAACAGGTAAAGTGGCAATATGAACTAAGAAGAGCAGGGAGGGTTTGCATGTGAATCCATGCCGGATCCATGCTGGAGAACAAGAGTTACAGATAAGTAAACTTGTACCTTCTCCAGCCTGGGCTCTAGCATGGATTAACATGCTCATGAATACAATTACACAGCAGTACATATACACACCCACAGAGGGTGGCATGGCTCAACAGAAGTTATACACTTACCACTGGAACAGAGACGCTGCAAACAGGCTGCGTAGCATCGCTTGGCCGATCATGGACTCCTCCCTGGCATCCCTGTTGATGCAGTAGAATCTCTTGAAGATGTGGGTGGAGGCATGAGCAACGTCAAGGTAATGCAACATCCTTTTTGCCGGTGTAGAAGGATTTGGGAAGGAGACTTGGCTTGTTGAGGTGGAATTCTGAAGAAACCTTTGACATAAAGGTGGGGTGGGTCCACAGCACCACCCTCAGAGCATGGAAGGACAAGTACGGCTGCTTGCAAGAGAGGGCCTGGATCACCCCGACCTGCCTGCCTGAGGTGATGGCCACTAAGAATGAAGTCTTCCATGAGACAAAATTCAAAGGGGCATGTTGCATCAGTTCAAATGGGGCACCCATGAGCTTAGTCAAAAGCATGTTGAGCTCCCAAGCTGAAGCAGGACTTCACTTGTGGAAAAGTCCTGAAGAATCCCTTGAGGAACTCCTTCATGAGCTTGTGAAACCACAGGGAGTACTTACCCGGCACCCTGGTGTAACGGGATATGGCAGACAGATGCACACTGATAGAGGCATGAGCCAGGGAAAGCAGATACGGAAGGAGCTGCAGAGCTGTGATTCACACCAGTGAAATCTTTTGAAATCTGGACCACACTGAAGCATTTCCATTTGTGGCTGTAGAACGACAACATAGTGGAAGCTCCTGCCTTGGCCAGGATCTTCTTGCATTGCGGCAGCAGTGAATAATGTCCAAACTCTAGGGCTGCAGGAGCGAGGCTTTGAGGCTCAGCGATGCTGGGTCGTGGTGCAGTATTGTTTCTCTAGAGTGAAGATTGGGAAGTGGGGGCAGACGGATGAAGTGAGCCACTAACAGACTGAGCAGGTCCGGGTACCAGATCTGCCGTGGTCATGTGGAGAAATGAGCATCACCTTGCATTGACACTGTCTGAGTGTGTTGATCACACGTAGCTGTAGCAGAATCAGAGGAAAGGCGTACAGGGAGAGCCCCTCCCAAGGGAAGGCATCCCCCATGCTCCTCGATTGAGGAAACCTGCTGGCGAACCTCTGGCACTTGTAGTTGAATGCCATCACAAAGAGGTTGATCAGGGTTGACTCCACTCATGGAAGAGAAGAGATACTTAAACACAATGAAGTTCCCACTCTATGATGGTGCTCTTGGAGCCTGCCAGATGAAATGGGACGAGGAACATGTCCTCAAAAATGGCCCAGTGCCACAGGGACAGTGCTTCCAGGGAGAGTGCGGGGAGAATATCCTGCCCTGCTTCCTGATATGTAGAACGTGGTGGTGGTGTTGTCCATGATGATTCGCACCAGCTTCCCCCACAAATGAGGTTGGAAGGATTTCAGGGCCCAGAAGACTGCCCGGAGCTCCAGGAAGCCAGAAGCCCGCGGCGTGCCATTGTCTGGTGTGGGCCTGCCACCTTTCTAGGGAGGCATCCATGGTGACCGTGGCCTTGTACTGTGGGATTTGAAGCAGAGCTCCTTGCGTGAGATGTGGGTGCATCCCCCACCATAGTAGTGCTTGCTGGAACTCGTGGGTGAGGGTGATCTTATCCGACCTGCAGCCAACATGCATCCAGAAACTCTTGAAGAGACCTCATCTGGAGCCTGCAAAAGGGAACGAGGTGGATGCAGGAGGACATCATGCCCAATGGATTGTGCTGACAGGTGCTGTACATTCCCCAGGATACCTCTCCTCTAAGGGGGAAGCCAGACATGCAACTGTGTTGAGGCGGGTGCCCAGGAACTGAGCGTTCTACGATGGCACCACACAGGACTTTGGATAATTGATGGAGAATATAAGGGCAAACATGGACACCCTTTGAATGTAGATGCGTTGCCACCAGGGCCAAAAACTTTGTGAACTCCCTTGGTGCGGATTTCAGGCTCAAGGTCAAAGCCTTGAACTGATAGTGCCATCACTGGACCACACACCGTAGGAACTTCCGATGTTTTGGGTGCATGCGGACATGAAAGTAGGATCTTGCAGGTCCAAAATTGCCAAGAAATCCTCTTAATCCAGCTGGTCGAGCATGTGCTGCAACGTGACCATCCTGAACTTCTGGGACTTAAAGTACATGATGAGGCGTCTTAAGTCTAGGATCGTCTGCCACCCTCATGACTTTTTCCATACCAGAAAGTATCTGGAGTACACGCTGCAGCACCATAGGTGCTGAGGGACTAGCTCTATCACCCCTTTCCTTAACATGGCTTGAACCGCCTGCAGCAGTTAAGCCAAGTGCAGTTCTTGATGCACCACAGGAGGAATGTCAGGGCAGCTGTGCTGGAATTACAATGTGTGTCCTTGATGAAGAACATCCAGCACCCATTTTCCCATGATGATGGACTGCCACAGTTCGACAAAGTTCACCAGCTGGCCTCCCACTGGGGTGTCAAAGTGGGGGCCCGAGTGCACGGCCGATTCAGGCCTGCTTGAGCATCTGTGTCCTGGCCTGCGGGGGATGACGACACTGGCCACAGCTACCATAGGCCTGTGAGTTGCCTATGTAAGCTTCCTGGGTTGTGGTGCGGGAGGGATGATGATAGGGGGTTGTATAACCTTGGAGGACCTGCTGGACTTCCCTCTTGAGGACCAAAAGTATGACAATCTCCCTTTCTGCAGTGTTCCCAGCTATTGCACCATCTCTGTGCCTGTTTTAATTGCTTGGAGCATCTCGTCCACAGCCTTGCCAAACAAATTGTCCCCATCAAAGGGCATGTCCACTACCTTGGACATCTGCCCTAAAGTTTGTGGCCTTCAGCCAACACTGACATGAGAGGACCACCCCTTTGCCCATCTAGCAGAATCCAGAGTCTACTATGTCCAGCATCACTGTGATGGTGTGGTCCAAGGCCACCTCACACCCTGGAACAGGGCCAGGGCTTCCGCCTTCTTGTCGTCAGACAGGAAGTGTAAAATTGGCCCAAGCTTTACCACAGCTCTCTGTCATAGAGAGACAGGATGGCTAGGGCACTGGCAGCCTTGATGGTGTAATCTGGGGCCTAAAAGATGGTCTTTCCCAATGCATCAATCTGCTTTTCCTCTTGGTCCGGAGGTACCATTAAGGAGGACGAAGGATTTGATGAGTACTTCCTGGCAGCAGCAGACACCACAAAGTCTGGAGAATGCTGCGATCTGAAGCACCTGGGGGCTGAGTCTGAGACCCTGTACTTCTTCTCCAGCCTGTATCTCTTGGAGGGTGCTGTACTTGGCAACTTCATCAGGGCCAAACTTTCCCCTCAGACATCATCCAGCAGAGGGATTGACATCATAGTCTTCGAGAACTCAGGGCGTTGAAAGAGTAAACCCTCCTTCTCCTCGAGCACCAAACTGAAGAGTGTGGACGCCTTCGAGATCATGCCGTGGAATGAGCCAACCTTGTCTGGTGGCAAAGCCTTGGAGGGCTCATCAGCACCCAGAAGCTCCCTGTCAGCTGGGACATAGTCATCATACTTGTCTGTATGAGTAGCCATAGTGCCTGTGTCAGTACCGGTGTCGGTATGAGGCGGTTCCTCCACCACTGGGGTCAAAGGCCACTGGGGCACCATTTGCTGTGTCAGCATGGGCTGTCGCTTCAGCCCTGAAGGACCAGGCTGCCTCTTCAGCCTGGCAGGGCTAGGTTGATGATTTGTCCTTGAAGGACTTGGCCAGAGAGGTCTTCTGGCTGGTGGCCTAAGAGTGTTCAACCAGGCACAGGGGCAGTAGGCAGTCTTTGCTGTAACACCGGGGTGTGGAGGGTGATGAGAATGTCCAGTGACATGTCCCTAGGCACTGGCTGGAATGCAAATGGAGCAGCTGGCAACAAATCTGGGCTGAAACGCCTTAGAGGCCTGTGGGTAAAAATGGAGGGGTACTTCTGGAAATGATTTTTATGCCTCCCGCCTTCAGCTCCCATTCAGGTAATCCAAAGAGAACTAGGTGTAAATTGTATCTAAGAATGGGTGGATTGGAAATCTCTATCCCTGTTTAGGAAGTGTGTGTTGGAAAATCCCTCTCCAATACTGACCATACTAAGGCTAAGAGATGGAGTCTGGAAGAGGAATTTGGAAAAATTGGGGAAACAAATGCAGATCTTTGCTTAATGAGATTTGTTTTACTGAAATTGACTTAAAAGAGAACCCCTGTAGGGTTAAAAGAAAGCTTCTGGAAATGAACTGGATACAAACTACTGATGAGTCTAATAGGTATAAACTTCAACTTTCTGAAGAAATAAGACCGTTGGGCTCTCAACTACAAAATATCTGTCAAAGTTCCCCAAAAGCTACTTCTCAAACCCATTTCATGAGATGCAGGTTAAACTTGCTTGAAACAAAGGAGGTGCTGTCAGTAAGATTGGCGCAGAGACCTACAGACGTGCAGTGTGGTTTTTGTAAAAAAAGAAATGGAGATGGCTGAGACTCCATAACATTTGACACGACACTGTACATCTCTGACATCTTAAAGATCTAAGCATTTTGGGCACTTCCTGGAGTCTGTAAGTACCTTAAAAGCAGAGGAGTGGTCGTGGCAGCTACTACTAAGAGGGGAGAAAGCCTCTGTGGTTATTGTTTTAGTAAAGTTCATGGAACGACTGTTGAACATAACCAAATTGAGAGACCGTATGGCAAAGTTTTAATTTAAAATTTTATTTTGTTTGTGAATAGACTGGTCTTGTGAAATGAGTATTCAAATTTGCAAAAGGTTTGTAACATGCCAATAGTGCAATAAATCAAAAAAGAAGGAGCATAATTGCAGAAGAGTATTAAAGAGCAGCAATGTGAATCTTGTTTCTCTCAAGAGTTGTTAAAAGTTTGATGTTGCAGAATAAGGAACATTGTGAAGCTATTGTAAAGCTCTTATAAGTTGATCTTAGCAACAGAAGCACTTGCAGTCTGTGAATCGCTGTTCGAGCAGAGGAGTATACCTGAATGGCAAACCTTTAGAGCAGTATGCCTGTCATAGGAGTAAAGTATGCGCGATTGAGGTTGTAGGCCTGGCCTGGAAGTAAACCACATAGAAGTTGATGATGTCCTGTAAAGTGGTGCTGACAAAGACAACTTATGTCGATTGTGGTGCTAAAGAAAGGACTGTGTAAAACTGCTGTAGAGGAGTTATATTTCTTCAGAAATTACTCATTTGTGGCAAACATCCTGACAAAGACAAATTATGTTGCCTGTGGTGGTGTGAAAAGAAATGTATAAAACTACTGTAGAGGAGTTCGTTTCTTCAGAAATACTCAGTTGTGGCAAAATATCCTGACATAAGAATCATTGTTGCTATTGACACGAACTAAGAAAATAATCTTTGTGTGAAGAGGATCATTCTGAATTTTACTCTTGCTCGAGGAAGTGAAAGAACCTTCTATTTTCTTTGTTAAATCACCAGAGTATTGGAACTTTCAGTTGCCAAGTGGGAGTCATAAATAACTGGGTTGGAACTTTGTAACAAATCGGGTTGTATGCTTTAATCTGAAATGGGGAGAAAGGAAACCCAGCACTATATTTGAAAGCCAGCCAGTAGCTGACCACTAATGTTACACGTAATAGAAATCAGAATGCTTGTTCTTCATTATACAGGTCTTTGTTTTCACTTAGAAGCACCAGGGGAAAGTCCTATTTTTTTAGTTTTCTCTACTAGTTTTAACAAAGAACTACTAGCAGTAAAGTGAGCAGTATGTGTCTTGCACTAAGATTTGGGCTATATTTGATATTGGTTTAGTTTGGGCATAAGTGTGAGGGTGAGAGCACACACCTGCCAGAGCAATGACTGAGCAAAATGGCAGCTTTCTGACATAGAGGATGGTCCTTCACATGAGATTGGGTATAAGCCATGCAAGTTGAAGCCGGGATGGTAACAACCTAAATGATTGCTTCACATCTACATTGGCATCTCTATTATCTTAAACACAAATTGGTGACTATATATTTTTTGGTAGTATATGGAACTAAGTGCAAAACGACCCACCAGGTTGTAACATTGGTGGCACAGGATATAAGGAAAGTACACGAGTAACAAATCTAAATGACAATAGGTGGTCTTACAAACGTTTGATGTAATAATAATAATAATAATAATAATAATAATAATAATAATAATAATAATTTGGCATTTGTATAGCGCTACGAACCCTCAGGTATCTGAGTGCTGCTTATTATTACCCACGGTGTGTGGTGCTCTCTCTAATGGTTTGCTCTCTGTTATTTCCCTTTCTCTCTCTTTTTCTCTCCCCACTACCCCGTGTCTTTTGATTTTGATTATGGTTTTGATTTTTCATTTTTTATCGCATTGCCAATTCTATTTTGTGAATTATTTTCCAAATGTATGTTGTATTTTGTATGTATTCTGATTTGATATCTCCTCTGGACCTTTTGACTGCTTTTGACTTGGTTTCACCATTTTCATCACAATTCCAAATAAACTTTGTGGAACTTTCTCAAATTATATGTTATGTTTTGGATGTAATTTTATTTTGCCATGCATGTATAGATAGCTCAGTCTTGATGAAGACTAGGAAAAGTTTGAAACACGTGTTGGCACAAGGTCATCAACAATATTTGACGATTTACAGGATGTTGGAAGAAATACTACGAAACCAATTATCAACATCTTACACCAAGAGTGATTATTAATTGAGAACATTGAACCAACCAGATTGCCATTCTCGACTACTGACTAACAGCATTAAACTAACTAGAACACAACCAACAAGTCATGTGCCCATGACATGGTGCAATAACCAAAATCGCATTTACTTTTGTGGGCTGTGGGGCAGCTATCGAAGCAGAAAACCATCCCATATTGACATTCCCCGGCGTAGTGAAGCAGAGGAAGGCCCACCAATCAATAATATAAACTATATAATTATTGATCCCAAGAAATTAGGTTTATTTTTAGGTCATTCCATAGTTATACACAGTATATCTGAAGCAATACACAAGGTGGAAGACTGTTATGCTTTAACAAGCTTCTCTCTGGCATACATTGTTTCTATGTGTGTCTTCCTACTCGTATCAGAGATCTCTAACACCTGAGGCGGAATATCAAGTAAATTCAGACAACTGTGGCAAAAGGGTTGACGGATTAAAAGGTATCTCATAGGTAAGCCTTACCAACCTTTTCCTTTCAACCAGCAATAGACGGCATGTATCCTAGTGCCGGTTTATAACGTAAATTGGATGCTCAGGAGGGCCTACCACTAACTGAAAAACAATGGCTATCCACACAAAATAATTGTTACCTCTAAAGAAACCCCATGACCTAAACCACCCATCATAACCTATTACCTACAACTAGGCCTGGCTTAACTTTTCCGGCACACTGCAGTTGGGTTGGTTCCAATTACCATAATTGTCAATCTGTTCCAATACCGAATAAAACATACCAAAGTCATTATTTGCCATATATCCGTAGGTGATACAATCCCACATACATTTAGACCATGGGCCTGGAAATGTTAAACTGTTAGGTGCTCAAACTCCTTAAATGGATAGCACTGGGATAGCTGATATTTCCAGCTTGTGTACTTCCAAAACTGCTGCATTTCCATAGTTGTCACGTACTGGTGTTGTACATCCTCACAAATTCCTGACTGTTTTTTGAAGAAATCTTGGACCTTTAAACCAGTAGCATCTCCATTCTATGCTTTGCCAATGCTGTGAAGTTCCAGCTCAAGCTCGTCAGCAGGTCCTTGGTGATGGTACTCAGTCTAGAAAGAAATCACAGCTTACCAACATTGGGACAATGTCCTTCATTTGTGCCCCACTTTTAATGCCAATTTCCTTTTTTAATGAACCTAAATAGTTGTCAAGCGACTAGCCCTTAAACACACTCCAGGCTGCAAGAACAGAACTTACTGCATTCCACACCAGATGCTCTGCATCACACTTATTTCTTGTGATGAAGATTGTACTCTTCTGCACTAGACGAATAGCGGCATCCTTGGTATAGTTCAGGAACTGGGAAACCATCAAGACTAGGCTCTTTGTCTGAACAGATGCCTGGCAAGCCATAAGTGCATGCACTTTCTGTATGCCTCCCTGTAATGCCCAATGTAACTGTTCACTATGTATTCCATCATTCTGCACCAAGTATTTGTGTGGGGCCGCATTCTTGTAACCCTGATTCATGCCTTCTTACATGTCCTTCATAGCGCCTCAAAGCCCGAGGGCTGCAGTGCACTCTATAAATATAAAAATAAATAAAATAAATAAATAAAGTCACCTGGAAGGTAGACAAAGTTAATGAGGACCTGATAGTGCCCGGAGGAATATTAAAGATATATACTAAATATGAGTACTTCCCTATTTTTTTGTCATCGAGGGACCAGTCTTGTATGGGGAAGATGCATGTAACAATATCAATACAAGGAAACAGGTTACCCCTCCCTTTCACACTGAGATTTATTTGTGTTACACCTGATTGTGGTTGGACACTAAACCAAACAACAAACACATCTATGCTAAAGAGTTTTCCGTGATTTAATAAGTTGTGCAATAGCACCTGGACCATTCCAAGTGCCGAATGGGATTACCAAATAAATTATTTCAGGCCCAAATAACTGGAGAAACTCAAAGAATATCGCAAAATACTACTTTATTATCAATACGTAGGGAAACTTGGCAAACAAACAGATTGTAGTTCACACTCAACGCATTTCAATTACGCAAAAGGTTTTATACCTCGATGTACTTCAGCTATGACATCATCCTACGTGGCAAACAGTAAAAACCTATCCGGCGAGGGATTGTTTATATCTATAGTTCATAGAAGTGTTAGTATCATCATTGACTGCCCCTCATCTGGTAGGCACACCTTGAACAACCTCTAACTACGTAAAATACTGTTAATAGCATAACAGCAGCGGATAGGCTTCTGCAGCAATGTACAGTCCACCATTACATAGACCCTCATGATTGGTTGGCACTATCCTCCGACCTTGGACATTTGGCTCATTAGCAGCGTGTAAGCAATAAAACGCAGGTGCAGAGAAACAATGTCAGACAACTGCCCTCCTTAGCTTATTAGCTTATCATCTCTCATCAGTTAGATCCTGAGCCAAAGCTTTTTCTCTGTAGTTGACCTCGCTGACTGTTCTCTTCCTCAGAACTGTAAAAGGGAGTGAAGGCACATTGCTATCTTTGTCTGGAGCTTTATGAATCAGCCTTGTCTTCTGATCTCGTGCCATGTTTAAGGAGACCATGATTTTGCCCATTCTGTCCTTTTATTTATTGCTATTTGATTCAATTATGTTGGGTGCTATTACTCTCCTTGGCCTCTGGAGACTTGGTTGCTTCGTCTTGCACGTGATTTCTGCATCTTTGATTATTAAATACTTGGCACTTCCAAATATTCTCTCCTTTACTTAATCTAAGAGAAATATGTCTTACGAACATAGCTTATACTCTTTGACTCCTCTTGTGCCTTGCGGTTGCTTCTTGCTGCGGCATCCTTGATTCTGAGGAAAACAAATATCCTTTGTTCTTGCACATATCTGTATTCCAGCACCTGTCAGCTCTGCAGCCTTGATCTTTCTCCTCGAGGCTTCTCGCTTACTATTATTAGATGCTAAAATCAATTTCCTCAGCATGGATGCTTTACTCACATTATATTTCCTACTGTAGCAAGCTTATACATTGTTTTTTCTACCTTGCGTTTCTGAGTATATATAATCTACTGCATCTCTTGTTACTTGCCTTCTAAGTGTAATTGATTTTCTTCATATACGCATACATGTTTACTTTGTCACTTAAGTCACATCTTCATTCTCCAGATATTCATACACCAGGTTTAGTGTGCGTCCACCTGTCTTCTCTTGTTCATGAGTTCACTTCAGACCTGTCAGACTTTACTTATAGTTCTTCTTTGTCCAGTGGTGTCTGTAGACTAATGTCCACCGCATGAGTTTAAGGGTTCAATAAGGTTGTCTCAGTGCTTAACAGCTCTCATACATTCGATGTGGTATTTTACCAGGTGTCATGCTCAGAATTCTCTTGCTGTTCTTCCAATATGACAGAGATTAGTTGGCAGGCTCTGTAGATGACGTGTACATCTGCCTCTATCCAAAGCGTTATAAAGAATCATGTAGAAACAACATGCAGTACTAAATATAACTTTCTGGCATAAGTGTGTTTATTGTGTGGCTTAGTTTCCAACCACAATACGGTGTAACAAGAGAAAACCCAGTGTGAAATGGAGGGGTACCGTGTTTCCTTGAATAGATATGGGAATATTAAAGCTAGACAGTGTCCTAACATATCTAACCTAGATGATCTGGTGTACCACAGCTCCCATATTGCTACAATAGTAAGGTGGTGAAATTTGGTTGCATTCATAACATGACAACTAAATCACTATACAGGGTAAAATTGCCAAATATTCCTGGAAGCAAAACAAATTATTTTATTGTTAAGCGGCTTCACTTCAACACTACAGCTAAGTCAATGCCTAGTCTGGGATGCTGAGGAAAACCCTTACTGATGTATTTTTATGTCCAGTTCAGTACTCTGGATGACAACCCTTGTATAACACTCCCCTCTTAGAATCCCCCTGACCCCACTGAGCCAAGAAGTAGGTTTGTTTTGCAAATTAAAAGGTTTATTTGAAAAATTAAACATATATATGTGTTACACTTTTATAACAAATTAATATCTGATAGTACACTTAGACATATGATGTGGATCCACAATGGGTAATGTTACAGTGGTACACTTGATTACTTAGGAGTAGTATAGGGGATGAGGTAGCTGAAAATGCTTTATGGGTTCAAGGAAATGCAAGGTGGAATAAAATGCAGTACAGCAAATAAACTTCATATGATTTCAACCAACAACAATGTAATCACTTTTTCTCTGGCAATTCACCCCCCACCCTATGCAATGTAAGAAATGGAAGGAGATGGAAAGAGGAGCACACAGTTCTCAGGAATGCAATCAAATACAATACAAAATTCAGTCCCCCCCCCCCAGCAAGCTTAGAGGAAACAGGTAGAAGTTTGAAACACAGGCCCAAAATGATTTTAAATGTGATGGCAATGGATGGGAAAATGTGCTAACTGATTTTAATTCCCTCTAGAGATTCAGGGTGAGTGAGAGATGCTTGTTGGTATTAGTTCAGGCTCACTTTAGCAATGCTCTATGAGTTATTACCAGGTTGCAAACGGATTTTAACAAAGGAAGAATGGAGCTGCTATTTTGACAAGTGGAGAAATTGAGCCAAATCGCAAATCGCAGTAAATTTTGCGAGTGCGTAAATCGCGATTGTATAAAGGTATAAGGACTAGGAAGTCGGTTCTATGCTTGTTGGAAAGCCTAGAATCCCTGCGTTAAATTTCGTTCCTAGACCTAACGGTTCAAGAGATACGGACGATTTAATACAGGTAGATTTTCTGATTTAAAGTAAAACTCAAAATGACTGGTGACAGTTTGCAGCTTTAGAATGACAGATGAAAGGATTACTAGGAGGCAGTTCTACTTAGGTTAAAATAGTTTGGATTAGATTATTTTAACTACGAGATTGGTTCTGCACAGTTCTGCTAGGTACTCAATATAAATTTGAAATAGGCCTCGTCACGGATCTGGTCAACACATCCAGCGGCGGTTCTCTCTGCTCGTCGGGTCAATCAGACACTGGTTCTGCTCACAGCGATCCGGATCTCTGGTTCTGCTCACAGCGGTCTGGGTCTGGTCTGCGGTTTCGGCAAAAGTTCTTGGCACAGAATTCAAACAGCTCGCCCGGCTGTGGAATAGTTTGCAGATGATTTTAAGGATGCTGAGGCCTGCTGAGAAGAGTTCTCAGTTTGTGGGTTTAGGCCCTTGCTTTAAGTTCTGAAGTAAAGTTCTGGTCTTTGGAGATTGATGGATGTGAAGTCTGGAGTCTCCCGGCAGAGCGTCCCGCAGAATATGGAATTGAATGTCTCTACCTGTCCCAGCAGTCTCTTTTTATGTGTTTTGGAAGTGGGTGTGTGCGTGGCATAACTGAGTCTGCCCCTCTCTACTTGTCATTGGCCCAATTCTCCCCTCTCCCATGATTGGGGGAAGGAAATGGTTTGTGATCATGATGAGGTCTGTTTATGGGTCAGAGGATCCTCCCCTGGTTAATTTGCCCACAAATCTATATTTGATCCAAATACATATTTCCCAGATACACAATTTGTTGAAATTACATGTACACATCATATATTCCTTATGGTCCATGCTTGTCCACCTCTGATCCTGGGGGCTTGCATTCAAAAATGACAGCATTTTGCGCTTTTTGACTGGTTTACCAATATCGGACATTTACCAAAAATTACACACATGTGCGCAAGGAGTATGGACATTAATTGATGAAGTGTCAGATTTTTAACATGCAGACATTTGGAGTAAGACCCTATTTTCCGCTAGCAACCCCCCAGAATACACCACAGGGTCCTAATGCCTCTTAAAACGTGCACAGAAAAATCACAAGAATAATGGTATTAATTATATAATTTTGACAGGTCCGTACTATGAATTATTCATCTTTTTTAAAATTATGCTCTGGCCCAGATGGGTGTGGTTTAGGTTCCAAAGCACACGGGGGAAGCTTCTGTCTGCCCCCACCTCCAGCTCGGGTGGCTCCCAGAGACACTTCTCCTCCCACTTCTCCCAAGAGGAAGCCACTTTACGGCCCCCCCAATATAACATTTGCCTGAGTCCAGGACAAGGCTTTGTGCAACCTCCTGCCGGTGCCCCTCCCCTAATCTAATCAGAGAGGTGTCAACTCCTTTTGGTGGGGAAGCAGGATGCAGCTAGGCCTGGGAAGAGTGGCTGAGCAGGTTTCTCCTGTCGGGGGTAGTTGTCAGGCAGAATTCAGCTAAATGTCACTTTAGTTCCCAGTTTAAATCAAACTTACAATTTCTACCTGTACATTAAATAATTACTTCCTTCAAGTCATTTCAGAATATAGTTTTACATTGTATCCACCTCTTAGCAAGTCTTTCCTTGGTCTGGTTTGGGTTCCTCTGTTCAGTTTTACACAAAAGTCTGGTGGTTTTAAAACGCCGGCTTTCTGATAGTGGTGAGTACCGGTATTGCAACCATTTTTGGGATTAAGAAAATGAATTCCCCACAGTTCTGAGTTGCTTTTTAGCAATCTGCATTGCCATTCCCAATGGTTTCAGGCTACTGTGTGTGTAGCCCAATGGTGGTTTTAGGCAGTGCCCGCCTGTGCTCACAACATAGGCAAAAATGGGTGGCAGCCTATTCTTCATGTTTTCCCTGTCCACTTTCTGGGGAGTTCTGGCCATCATGATGTTTTCCATGCCAGTACTGCACAGTTTTATGGTAGGGCTTGGATGCATGGGTAAAAACATCCCACATTATTGATACATGTGCAAAGTCACAAAAGCTGGCAGAAGCCATCATGTCCACTACTTCAAAGAGCACAACATTAAGTCACATTTCCTGACCATGAACATTAGCTCTGATATCTGAAGAGGTTACATTCATGTTACCATTCGTATACCACTAGATCAGTCTGTCACAATCTCCCCCATAGTTTGAAAAATAACTATTGCCATACAATGAGGCAAGATTGCTAACACAAGATGTTCTAGGCCTAAATGTCTGATCCATTTGGGTTATCAGCACAGCATGAACTGTTGGGTGGTGGTAACCTATGAGGAAACATTTGGCTTGATAATGGTAACAAAGAGTGTTTTCTGATCATCTCTATCTGATATCGGTGATATCGGATTTGGGGGGCTATACATTAGAAAACAAGCCGTTCTACTTTACATTTAGTGCAAATGGAATGGTAGACTTGATCTGTAGTGGGTTTTATTCCAAGCCCCAAGAAATACACAATTCCCCTGCTGCCATGCTATTATGTGCCTTCTTCTCCAACATTACCAACTCCTCCCCTCAGTGAAGTGTTTACATTGCTCACATTAAAATCTCGGGATAACATTTCAAATAATTTCTCTGTTCTCTAAATCGAACACGAGCCAAACACAGCTAGGGCCTCTTACTCACTGTGGTGTTCATTGTGAATAATAGTTGGTAAAGCCCTTTCCACTGAGGATCCAGCAATGGTTTACGCTGGCGGACATGGCACCAGTGAATGGGACGGGTCTACTGGCTCTTTTGTAAAGGTCTTTTACCTGCGAGTGGATAGAGACAATGCAGGCAATGAGTCTATTACAGTACTGCAGCATCTATTAAATGGGGATTCGTCGTGACAAGTATTAGTGTTATATAGTATACACATTTTTGAAAACTATAAAATTCGTAAAAGAAGGATATAAAAAAGTGTGTTCATTTTTATATTCACAATTGCAAATTTACTCAAAATTAGAGGTTCAAGTCCCATCCTCAATTGACTCCAAATAATTTCATTTTTATGTAATTTACACAATTTGCAAACCTCCCTAATATTTGTATTCTTAAGAGGTCTAAATCCTCAACAGTCAACATAAAGAGATCACCAGGCGCCCAAAACCTACAGCTACAATTGGTTATGCCTAAATAACAAATCGCTGCATAGGAATGAAAGTTACTGCACACACAGACCAGGGCAAAGATTAGCGTATTTGTTAGCAGGAATAATTTTAAGTTTTAATAATACATTTTCCCTCTCTCACTTTTCAGAGAAGTCAATTAAATATTGTATGAGTCCAATTTTGTGTTTTGGATCAACTCGCACCTCTCAAATTCTGATGAGCTCTGTGAAAGGTGGTTTCTGCGCTCAACTCAATATTCAATAGCAGGAGCACATTTGGAGAGGGGACTCTGTGCTCAAGATTGTCAAGACAAAACGAACAAGAGCCATTTTGCCATACTCCTCCCCGCTCCACCATCCCACTACCCAAGGAGATACGGCCAGGTCACAATACCACGCACTTCAGTGGAAATGGGAGACAGACGCAAGAGTGTACTATAGGTTTTAGCGTTGTCTGTTCAACCATGACAAGTTGCCATACCTCAGCAGTATACATTAATGCGTGTATAAGTTTGGCTTTCACAGAGTTAACCACAGGAATCATTGGAAACCCTCCTGGTTTCCTGCTAAATATAGCGTTCAACAGACACACCGTTTGATTTTATTTCTTTTCTCAAGGAAACCCATGTAATTCTATCATCTGAGATAGTATCTAAATATTTAAACTCAAACTATGGTCCTCATTACGAGTTTAATGGTAATTTGGAATTGTAAATCTGCCGAATTACCACCAAACTCTTTTACCCTTACTTGGTCCTTGCATTTACCACAGCATTACAAATGGCGGTAATGATGGCATCATGGAGATTTGTGGCAGAATTACTGCATGGTAAATGCAAAATCTTTGGCGGTAAAGTGGTGGATTCATGTTGCAGAGGTAAATCCTTCACTTCCAATGTTATAATTCAGATGTAGGGGAAAATGGCAGTAATTCCGTTAAAGCCCTAAAAAGTGTCAGTAACAGAATTGCCACCACATTGCCAAACTTGATATGAGACCCTATGACGCATTTTATTGCCACATAAACTCTGTGGCTTTTTTAGTTTAGGTGTGAATTGCATAATTTGTGTTATGAGTAGGTTAATTTCTAAACCATTTTGAAGTGTAAGGATTAACATTTCACTGCAGGCCAATTTCAGTCATTTTCTGTGGATCAAATTATTCACATAGGCCAGACACTCGATCAAAAAAGGCCTCTGTTTTGGTGGGAAGCTTCCAACAGACGCAAGTTGGACTGGCAAGTCTACCAAGTAGAAATCGAAACCAGCAACTTTGTTTCAGGTAACGCAACATATTCACATCTTAAGAGATATTCTCTGGTTGATCCAAGTGTGCTTACACCATGTTACTTTGAACAAACACGTGAGAAGAAGTCAGCGGAGGAAATGAGGGAAGACGCATGCAGTGACCCATCAACACCTTAGGAGGACCTTAAGCAGATGTCTTGATAAATTGCATCTCAAATGCTACAGAGAACCAGTAAGGTCTCTGGCTGCTTGAGGCCATTTCAGCACACAGCTTAGCTGGTGTACTTTCCTTCCTGCTCAATTTACCCAGCTGATTGCGGGTAGTGAGGGCAGTACAGTTTGTTGTATCTTGAGTGCTGGGCCCGGTCATGTTACAATCTGTCAAAAAAAATGGGTCACTCTCAACATTTATGCTCACAGGGACCCCAAAACAGAGGACATCATTATGAACAATGTAACTATTGTGTCAGCTTTGTGGCAGGGGTATGCCTCAGCCCAGCCCCTAAAAGGTATCTACAATTTATCTACAACAACATTATGCTGCTGTAAAATAATGGTGCTTACAGTACCTCATGGCAATTGGGAAAAAATCTCACATGCACCAATCCTGACAGAAGGATGCCATCATATCCACCCCACATTCCTATACAGGCAAGTCTGTGTAAAAATGAGATAGGCAGGCTACTTCGTTTAGCCTGCTCAATGTTTTTATTTTGATTGTGCCAGTAACTTACCTGATGTGTAGGCTCACCCTCTGTTGATTCTTGTGAATTTGGATTTTACTTGTTTTAACTGTTGGTGAACTTTTACAAATTATCCTAGGAACGCCAGGGCTTTCATCTTTTGGAAGTCTTTCTTCCATTTTTGCTGTTGCTGCGTCACTCCCCCACGTGATTGTCTGCACTTATGGCGTGATTGTCTACCCCTGGCCTTGTGTTACCAGAGGAGCACTGTTTGACTTCCATGACTTCCTGGCATTCCATTTTAAAATGCTTTTTATTGAACACCCTCTGCCTAGTTGCACATTCTGCTCATTGCTATGTTATTTTGAATGAGAACTGCACAGATTTTACCTGCATCAGAGAGACTTGGCTCTGTGAATCCTCTGTCCCATCTGAGGTTCAATCCTTACCTACAGATTTTAATATTCTTCATATATATCAGTCTGCTGCCCATCCTGGGAGTGGGGTTGCAATAATATTTAGTTCCAAGTTTACTGGCACTATGCTGCCCCTCAGTCATAATATTAAAATGGAGGCACTTTTGCCACGTTTTATTGTTTCTCCTACTATGTCTGTTCACATTTTGCTTATTTATCGCCCTCCTGGTTTTGATCCTAAATTATGTGACTCTTTTTTAGAGCTAGTCTCAGAACTTCAGCTCCGTTTTGCCAATTTGTGGCTGATTAGTGATTTAAATGTCAAACCAAACCACCCCTCTAATTTACTAGCTAGTCGTTTTATTTCTGCTATGCTTGACCTCGCTCTCTCTCTCAGCTGGTACTGGACCCACGCATCAGCTAGGTAATACTTTGGACCTTTTCTTTGCCCCCAAATAATCCACTATTTATCCTTCCTTGCCAGACCATGTTTAATACCTTTTTCTTGGCAATGGCACATCCTCTGCCCCAGGTCAAAAAACGTCTTCTGCTCCTCGGCGTAGTTGGCCGTCAGTCTCTTCTGCCGACATCTTAACCCAGAAGGAAAATCACTGTGAGGGCCACTCAATTCCAGACCTGCATTGCAGCTTTCAAGATCTATTTGTATCCGCAGATCTTGCTCCTCTTAAGACTGCCAAACGCAGGTCATGTTCGTCCGAACCATGGTCTGACCATCTCCGGGCCCTCTGTCTACAAAGGAGACAAGCTAAATGGAAATGGCGGTCGGCCTATTGCCCTGAAGGTAACCTGGCCCTACGTCAAATTTCTTCTCTTTTCCATATAGCAATCTGTGAAGCTAAGTGCGCTTACTTTACACACCATGTTGAAGTTTCTCTTAATCATCCCAGAGAATTGTTTAGAGTCGTGCGCTCCCTCTCTTCTCTCTCCAGAGGCTATTTTGCCTTCAAAGTCTCTACGTGACTCCTTGTCCTTATATTTTGTAGAGAAAATTGAGAACATTTGGACCAAGATCCGCCTTCTGGGCTACAGACGGCTGAGCCACCTTGTGTGGACTTCTTTTCCAACCCATCCCTGCTGTGGTCCTCCTTTCCTGTCTTTACCCCACAGGAAATTATTACAGCCACTGCAAAGCTTAAATCCGCTTCCCCTACTGATCGTATCCTCTCCCTGTGCTGAAGGAAGCTATGCCTTTAACTGCACACCTTTGATCACGCAGGCTATTAATCTTTCATTTAGTTCTGGCCATATTCCTGGCTATTCTGAAGCACGCTCTAGTCATTCCAACCCTGTAGAAACCTTCTGTGGACTCTTCAGTTCCGGCCAATGTCCACCCCTTTTCTTTACTCCCTTTCATGATGAAGCTCTAGGAGTCCTTAGTGATTCCTAGTCTTCGCTCATTTTGGAGGGTTTCTCCTTCTTTTCCCCTTCCAGTCCGGTTTTCGTCCAGGTTTGCGGCAGACATGGACTGCTGGACTCAGTGCTAGACAATCTCACGCGGGTGCAGCACCTATCCACCGCCTTTGATACCATCAATCACATTGTCATGCTTGAGCGTGTCTCTGGTGCCGGCCTCTCTGGAGCCATTTTATCCTGCTTTAGTTCTTTTCTATCTGACCAGACCCAGTCTCTTCCTGCCCCTTTTCTATTTGCTCCCATTCCTCTTACCTGCAGTGTTCCACAAGGGTCCGCCATCCCTCCGATCTTGTTTAACATCTGTATTCAGCCTCTGACCAAGCTCATCCTCTCCCACGGCTTTTTAGGTTATTCTGACGCTGATGATACTCAAATCATTGTGCGTCTAGACCTCTCACTGGCTGAGACTGCGTCTAGACTTAGAGCCTGTTTGGCTGCCGTGAGGGAATGGATGTGCAAGAATTGGCTCAAGTTGAATGGTGACAACATCGAAGTGTTAGTGGTGGGCCACCCTTATGCCGCGGCTCTCTGGACTCCCCTTTTCTGGTCCTCCCCTCTGGGTTTTTCCCTATTCCTGTATTGGTTGTGAAGGATTTGGGGGTAAAAATCTCTGCCACACTTTCTGCTGAAAACCATATTAGTGATGTGTGCCAGAAAGGCCATTTTACGTAACAAATTCTGCGTACGGTTCTTCCTTTTATACCTGCCCAATGTAGGGCTCCAGTGATCGCCTCTCTTGTCCTACCTTCTCTAGACTACTGTAATTCTTTTTCCTGGAACCAGAGGCGTTGCTAGGGGGTGGCTGAGGGGTCTGTAGCCCCTGACCTTTTGGTTGTAGCCCCTGATAGAAGCTCAGGGGCTACATCCAAAAGGCTAGCTAGCCCCGAGTCCCAACAGTCTGGACACTAGCATAGCCCCAGTAGCAACACCCCTGCCTGGAACAACTTCCCTATCTCATTCGGCAACGTCAAGTCTTACAGAACTCTGCTGCTAGAGTGGCTAAGTCAGCATCTAGATAATCACACATTACCCCAGAACTTCAACGTCTGCATTGGCTCCCTCTGGTCAAGCACATTCATTTAAATCTCTGTCTGGTTCACGGCGCTTTTTATTGCACACGTGCTGAACATTTGCAGGCTAAATTTCGACCTTACATTCCTGCTGGGGTATTTTAACAGGCCAGGTCTGTTTGGTCCCGATCCCTTGTGTTACATTTTCTGTGCTTTATACATTTTTATAACATAACAAGAATGCCTTTGGTATTGATTAGGCAACAATATTAATCCTGCCAAAGGCTATTAAGGTGCAAAAGATATCCCCACCTTAGTCCAAGAGCCTTTTTGCGTTTCTGAAACAGCTTTCTGTATAGTGGGAACTCGTGCATTGAGGAGAATGGTGGGGTTTGTGCCTTCCTTGATACTCTTAAGTCAAATTCAATTTGAGAGCAAGAAACCGTTGTGCTTTAGAAGCTGCAACCGCTTAAGTATTTCTTATCAATATTTCGTCACAGATGACAATGTGTTTTGGTAACATCACAGCAACAACCAGGGAAGAGACGCATGTATTGTTTTTTAACATAACAAATGTGCGAGAGGCTCTTGGCTTCCATACCTGACCGAAACTGTGGGCAACCCTAAAAGGCATGGTGTAGATGGTGACACCGTTAATCAGCTCATATACATGTTAAAATTGGGGTAATTAAGTCAGCAACGTGGGCAGATGATAAATATGGTATTTGGTCACTTTATATCACTTTTTGGCGGAGGGGGGGCAGAAAACATATTCCACTGCTAATTTCTCTCTGCCAACTCATCAACAAAATAAATACAATCAGCATTGTGTAAGGGTACATTAAGGATGTCTCTTCCCGGATGTGCAAGTTCATCCCTAATGGTTACACAGTCTTGAGACTAACCATCAACTGGACTAGGTAACAGGTGCTGGATTACAAATGGGACAGCAGGCCAGGCTATTGTGAGATTAACTCGATAGTAACATATCTAATTTCATTGAGTGAGAAAGTGAACAGCGTTTTGAGAGCAGTTATGGCAGGTCGTGTCACAACCACAAGCAGGGAGCACATTCCCATTATTGTACTGCAAGTGCAGCTGCTGCAACAGATGTGAGACAAAGGGGAAACAACACCTGCAGTCACTGGGTGAAGTGCTGCGCTATATTATGCAAGCAGGCAGTGATTTCTAATATATTTTTGAGTGGGAACTCCCAGTGAAAACCCATTCCTCTTGTAGCAATAAAAAATTAACTTTTTGTAATCTGGTTTTCCCACGGGAGGCACATTATCGAGCACTCATTTTACTGAGGCTAAAGCCTGCCCATCTTCTGCTATGTGTAATTATGTTCATTCTTGTAAATGTTTCAACAGTGCAGCATAAGGAATCAGTTACTTACTTGCAACTCCTATACCACAGCATTGGACATTTCATAGATTCACATGCTGTATGAATATTCCCAGTCAGGCTGGGAATCCTAGGTAACATGGAGCAGTTTATTTTTAAAATGGAAACTGCAGTCATTTTAGTGCTCTACTATAGGCATTTTGTGTCATATTGCCCCACAGCCAATAGATGAGAAATTACCTTACCGTAATGTTCTTTCAATGGATTCTTCTGCCACAGATTTCTCATCATGATAGATAACATCCAGCTCTACTGTTCTGAAACTTTTTGACAGGGGGAGTAGTGGACCTTGACTCAGCTGTCGATCGATCCTTCTTGTCTGGCTCTCGAACGTCAGCTCCGGACAAGACGTCACATGTCATGTATATAGCATATCGCTACGTCACATGCTTCAGTTCCTCCAATTTGTTTCCCCTGCAATTGAACACTGCAGAAGGAAAACCCACAGGGGGGGACTAAACAGAATTTCTTTTTTTTTTTTTGGGAATGAGACCGAGCGGTCAGCCCAGAGCCATCACCAGGTGCCTTCCCATTTGGACAGAAACAACAACCCATAGAACTTTGAGCGGGGATGGATGGGAGGGTCGATGAGGACCCTGCGGGAGAAGAATCCATAGAAAGAACATTACGGTTAGGCAATTTCTCCTTCAATGGATTGCTTTTCTCTCACAGTTTCTTCATCATGATAAACTCCCCAAGCAGTTAGGATAACGGAGTGCCGAAAAGATTAAGGGGCCGATTCATGGAACAAATGTGCACCGAAAATCTTGGTGCAAGTTGGAACAAGCGTGAAAAAGCAAGCGCACGTGCACGCGTGTGATTCATGGAAGGGCCTGAACGTGTTTACTGGGGGATGTGTGCCAAATCCGAGCATGGCGTGCACGGGCGAACACGTCACAGCAACATCCCGAACGCCGTGCGTGACGTGCACAGCGAAAGCACACAACATTGGTGCGCACACCAAAAAGGGGGTGGAACACGGGGCGAAACACGCGGAATGGGGAACAACGCGTGAAAAAGAAGGCATAACTGGAGAAGTACTGCAGGGAAATACACGGAACACCCACGTATTCATGGAATCGAATACGAGAAACCCGCGCACGCTAAAAGACGTGCACAGGTGTCAACACTTCCTCCACACGAAGGCAGGCGGAAGCGTCCCCGCGCGCAGTATAAAAGTGCGCGCAAAAAACAAACATGTATATACAGCTACGATGAATGCCCCATTTGTCGCAGCACTGATTGTGGGACACCGCAGGAGGAGGAGAATAGCCAGGCCATGCATTTTTTTGCCCCGGACTAGCCTTTTTGGGATGCCCGATGACCAGGTCTATGGCAGGTATAGGTTTCCACGTCGTATCATCCTAGACCTGGTCAGGGAGTGGGAAGATGATCTTACATCACCCACCCTGTTCTCTCAAGCATTGAGCCCCTTGGAGAAGGTGCTCAATGTCCCGCATTTTTTGGCCACTGGGTCATTTCAGCGGACAACTGCCATAGTGGGGGGGGTCTCACAGGCCACGCAGTCACGCTGCCTACAACAGGTGTTGGCAATCATGAATGCGCGCCCCTCAGTCCATAGGCACATATACATGCCCAGAACACCCGCAGAAAGGCAGGCCGTGGTCCAGGACTTTTACAGGGTGGCACACTTCCCCAACGTGCTCGGTGCCATAGATTGCACCCATGTGGCCCTACGTCCACCTAGGGCCACTGAGCACATCTATCGAAACCGCAAGCACTGGCATTCCATCAAAGTGCAGCAGGTTGTATGCGATGCCAAGGGAATCATCACCTCTGTCTATGCAAACTACCCTGGGTCTCTCTACCCATGACAGTTTCATATACAGAATGTCCGCCCTGAGCCGGGCCCTGGAAACTGGGAAGCATGGTGACACATGGCTCCTAGGTGAGTACAAATGCCTGTGCACATGCATACATGTCACACACAGACAAATACACAAACCCAACAAACCACAACCAGTATCACCTCCCCAGGTGACAGTGCCTACCCTGTGAGCAACCACATGATGATGCCAATCCGGAACCCCACCACACCACCCCAGGTAAGATACAACGCTGCCCATATTGCAACCAGGGGCATAGTGGAGCGCACATTCGGAGTGCTCAAGTCACGCTTCCGCTCTCTTGACCGCTCTAGTGTGCAGGATCATTGTGGCAGCATGTGTCCTGCACAATATTGCAACATGGCGGGACGTACCGGTGGACATGGTGGTGCCCCCACATCCCCAACCACATGCACAGGCGCTGCCTATGGGAGGGGAAAGGGCACATGGCAAGGCAGCCCGGACCCAGCTTGTGGCCAAATTTTTCACCTCAACTCCCACCCCTGCAGAGTGAACACAGGCCTGGCACATATAGGTGACAATCGATGATGACAAAGAGACAGTCAACTGTCACAACCTTACCACCGTGAGAATGTTGCCACAGAAGTGCTACATTGTGTGCATCCCTAGGTACTTAAACATAACCAATCCTGTGTGACGAAAAGGAACACATGCAAGGTGTGTATCACACCAACCCCTGCCAAACAGGCCATAACAATCACTGGTATGTCACCCAAATCTTCCCAACCCACATCACCCTTGTCTGCCACACCATGAAATGGCATGGAATAGCAAAGGCCCAACACATGACCAATTACATACGAAGTGACATGTGATAAATGGAAAGTGGCCTGAGACAATGATGCCTGACATGGAATCAGATGAAATGACTGACCAACAACCTCCCACACATACCAAGTCATACACAAATGCTTGCCACCAGTGGTAGCATCAACAAAAGACTGAATGCCTGTTCACATGCACATTGGGCAAGCCAAATTCACTACTCCCTAACCCGTGTGCTGTGTGTGTCTCCTGCAACACACTGCTCAGCACACAGCACAGTGAGCAGCCATTGTGCTGGGGATACACCTTGAGCATCACATAAAAAGGACAAACAAAAAAAATAACCTATTGACGCATGTACACAATCCCCAAATGGTAATTGATCATGCGCTGCAGGCACACAGCGTGCCAGAGAAGGCAATCTGTGTGCACCTGTGGGCATGGAAGGGTGGTTGTACGTGTGGTGGAGCATTGTGTAACTGTGTCTGTCAGTAGGGACATGCACTCAATATATGCATGTGAAATCAGTGACCCTCAGTGACCTGTACACATCACATGCGAGCTTTGCCCATGTGTACACCGCAGCATGTCAAGCCATAACAATCCCCTGACACCTGAAAAGTAAACACAACACAGGAACAGCCATTGACCAGCAGAACACATCATGTACACAGTACCCCACAATGACAATGTCAGAGAGTGCCCAAACACTGTAGCCCAAGCTTACTGTCCAACAACAAAAGGCCCTCCCTCATTTACACATCACCATGACCTTCTGAACAACTGTGTCTGGGGTATGTAGCCTTCTTCCTTCTAGTCTACCTGGCTACAGGATCCCCCTACCAGGACACCTTGACTGGTAAAAATACCAAATTGCAGAGAACTCCAAGGAGCCAAACCCCCAAACCAGGGAAAAGGCCTGTAGCCACCATAAAACCGTGGAAGAGTCTCCAGTAGATGACTTGAAGTTGCAGAAAATGTCCAAGCACATGTCCAAGCAGAATGATAGAACAACCAAGGTAGCACAGTTCAACAATGGTTCAACAGGATGGGTACCATTTTCAGTACACAATATACAATGAGGATGCAACAACTGATGGGTAGTGTCACAGCTCTGGTCTCCAGGTGCAGGAGTGGCACAAACCAACCACCCCCTCTGTGTTCTGGGCGCCTGCAAGGTAAAACTTACACAGCCTTCCGAGACCCCGGCGGGGAAAGAGGGTCGGGGATCCGTTGTTTGGACAGGCATTGGTGTTCAGGATAACCGGAAAGAGGGGCAGAAGAGGGGAGTTGGATTGGCAAGGGAAAGTAGGCAAAATACAAAATACAACTGTTGAAAATAAAACATACTCAATCAGAGAAACCATGTTCTTCATGCACATTGTACAAAATGAGTCAAATGCAAGCCAAAGAGAGACTTATCTCTGGGGTGAGTGCTGGTCTCCTGCCTGCGCACTCTCAGGTCCGGTAACAGGAGCAGTTCAATGCTGCAAAGAGAGCGTGAGTTACTAATCTGTGTGTGTTTTCAACACACACACAACACCATTCATGCCTCAAACTAAGTGACTTCTCCACAAACAAACACTCTTGTCTGCTGCTTTGTTCGTATACGTTAGCTTGCCCCCATGATGGTTCATACACTGTCAATGCAATAAGGCAGATGCACGTGGCCGCGTGGTAAATGGAAGACCAATGTGTCAAGAATCACACATTATAGAATGGTCCCTGGGTGAGCTGCAAGACACGTATGGCGAGGTACAACTTCAGTACAAGTCGTGTTCTGGCAGCCGTGGATTTCAATATGTAGTGCACGTGGCAATTTACACATGCAAATGATATGCACTGCACTCGAGTCTGTGCCTCGCTGAGTGCCCCCGTGTGCTGTATTAGCTTCTGGCTAGGAATGCTACTGCACTAATAACTCAGCTTCTATGGAGCAGGGGGGACTCGAGGATATGGGCGACGGCCCCTGCGTGTGCCCCTGACAACTTGTAAAGCTATTTGGCATTTGTTCCTCAACGCGTCTTAGCTGTACTGTGCACTTCTTCCCCAATGCCAGACCAAGCTCCCTAGCACTGGTGCTACTTAGCATGCATATGCAAGGGGCCTGGTGGAAGGTTGGCAGGGGTGTTGCCCCTTGTGCTGCTCACCTTGCTAGGAGCTCCTGGAAACACGTCTGCTTCTGTCGGACGTCTGAGCACAAGCCCTGTGCTTCTGCACACATGCGCACGTGTGCACCACCCAACGTGGCCAGGTTTAAGAAGTTCTTGGCCCCGTGTCTGCTGGGAAAGGTAGTCTGGAGGCTCATTTTCCTGCAGAAAGGGCATACAAGATATTAATAAGGCTGGAAAGTTCCCTGTGTGTGTGTCTTCATGCTGGTTGTCACTGGGCCATGTTTGAGACCTACATCCGAACTCCTCCCACCATCCGTGTGACTTTGACAGCCAAAGGGTGCAGGCTACTGTCTACAGCATGAAGTGCATCAAGCACATATACAGGCAAGAAAAGAACATACATCACAATCAACATCATAAATGGACATATCAATCATGTACTCACCAGAATTGATTGCAGACATGCCGTGGAGAAAACTTACTTAATCCCCACTAGGGGTGATAACACAAGTAGTACAGCAGCAGACAAGCCACAGATATATGACAAAAGTCCAATGCCCTTGTGTAAATGGTTTTAACACTGAACCATTCCTGCGAGCCCAGGGATAGGGGAAGCAGGAGTGGCATATGTGAGTCAGGACCCCAAGCTGCAAACACATACATGAGACAAGCTTGAAGGGCCCAGCTGGATCAGACAGTGGATGCTTTCAAAAGCCACAAAGCACCACACCGTCACATGAATGCACAATAGACAAGCAATTTTAAACTATATTAACTAATTAAACTAACTATAAAAAACCTATATTAACTAATTAAACCAACTATAAAAAATGATATTAACTAATTAAACTAACTATAAAAATCAAAAATGGCCACATACGACTCGGGGGGGGGCACCCAGTAGGGGGGAGGTACAGCGTGCACCTCAACACCCACATGCGATGATGTTGAGATAAACAAAAAAACCTCCATGGGCTCAACGCCTGCACAGCCCGACCTGTGTGGGAGATAAGTCGTCGTCCTCATCACCCTCTGCTGAAAAGGTTGACGTGGCACAGTACCCTGACCACGCCTATGCGCAGCTTGCCCCTCATCGGCAGAAAGTCTGCGGGACAGGTAAACCTGGTTCTGTGCGGCAATGACATGTAGGTCAGCATGCAGAACCTCGGGTGATACGCGTACTTCCTCTTGCAAGGTAACACGTGTAACATGGAGTTCTTCCTGCATGGCCTGGCTGGACAACTGGTACACCTCCCGGCAAGCACGTAGCTCAGCCAAGATGGTATTCTCAAGCTGCTCCAACCTCTCCTCTGACTGCTGCCTCTGGGACATCAAGAGCGCACCCAGAGTAGATCTGAGGGATTCATAGTCAACCCTCATGTCCTCCATGTGTGCCTCTGCGTGAGCAGCAATTGCTTGACGCAAAGACACCATTTCAGCCCGGCGTGCCCTGTCTGAGGCCGCCATGCCCAGCCTGAGCAAGCAGGCCGTGGACTGTGCCGCCCGCTGCTGGAGATCCACCTGCCTAACAGGGGGGAGCACGGATTGGGCCACACGTTCCATGCTCTCAGCGATGTTATCAATTGCTGCCCCATGGTGTTCTGAATTGGCAACCATGGCTTGCTCCCACTCAGTATACCCCAGTGGTACGCGGCCACCTCGTTGCTGGGCTTGACACCTGCGGGGCCCAAGAAGCCGCCGTCCTTGTTGGGTTGGCACCACCCGCAGCTGCAGGACTACATTCCTCCGTTGATGTGATGCCCCAGGCACATCAGCAACTGGTGTGGAGCGTGACCCTGTGTCCCGATCCACCACAGGCAGAGGTCCCACCACCGTCTGGCCCCTCAGTGCAGGTGTCGCAGACAGAGGAGCGTCCACATCAGAATCACTCACCGTTGACGAATGGACCCGACGCACATCCAACTCGACAATGTCAGAGTGATCATCCGGGCTAGACTCATTTCCAGACCTAGACACAATGGTCTGGAACACAAGTGGGTTCTCATGGTCTACCACCCCACAACCCCCACTTGTGCTGGGTTGCTGGTGTGATAGCAACCCTGTGCCTGGCATGACAACACCATCCTCTGGCTCCATTGCGTCATCATCTGAAAAGTGGAAAAAAAACAAACATGAGTACACATGTCAGAAGCACGTAACCCACACACACATAGACATCACATTGACAGCCAACACATGAAGCAGACATGTCACACACAAATGAGAACCTGGCATTCATCCAGTGGCCTTGATATGCAAACACATCCCAAAAGCAGAAATGGATGTGTCTAAATAGCAAAGCCTACACAAGTACAAAATGTAGTATATGAACTCCATCAGACACCACCTCTATCAGGCACATGACACAGGCAGAAAAGACAGATGGCACCAAAGAGATGGAACATACCATAAGCATGCCTAAACTGCAAATTGACCACTTCTGCAAGTGAATCCAAACACACAATGACACACGTAATATGCATGTAGACATGCATCACTAAAGCATCATCAGCAATATAGCTCCATCCATCTGCAGCTCGGCCCGTACCGGGTGAAATGGGCCATGTAGATATAGTGAATGCCCCAAGCAAAGCAAGGGCCTGCAACCAGGCATGAGGGGCCATAACGCCCAGTACGGTCCGAGCTGCAGGATATGAGGCCTCCACAACACCCCTCAGGTCCTGATTGAGCACATTGGGCTATGAATGTGCCCTATTCCATCATTCCTTGTGTAAAATCTCCACGGCCAGGCCCCACCATATTAGCTAAGTGGGCCTGGGCGTACACATACTGCACAACAGTGCACCTTCAGGATCATGCCAGTTCAACATAACGTGCGCAATGCAGAAATCTCACCAGCATTAACGTCAATCAACTACATATTAGTCAGTCAACAAAAAAGCTGCGGAAGACACATGTGTAAATGAACACTTTCACAAGCACATAAGTGAGTAGTCGCAATGTTGCACTACACAACGTTGAAGCTGCTTGCATATGTACATGTGAAAGCGTTCAAAAACACCCCTTTCCCCATACACCTATATTGTGAACATGAACAGCTTCCAATACAGCAAAGCAAGCAGCTACAACGCTGCTTGCTTTGATGTATGTGAAAGTGTACACATACACACGTGAAGGCAGCTACACAGTCATTACAACCCAATTGGCAGGCTAAATTCAATCTGCGCCCTCTGCCAGTTGGTATAGGCCGCAGATTGTCCAATCAGCTTTGCTAAACAACCACTAGGGAGTTCCAATACTGAGTACATGTGTCACAGGATGCACCTGTGCCTGTGGCATTCATGACAGAGAAGGGATGAAAATCTGACCATACATGCCAGGTCACATTGACATTGCAGCAGTGAGTAGGCATGTAGAACGGTGTAACACGGCTCAGAACTGGGTTGATGCAGTGCAGAACATGTGTACATTACCCACTATCTACATGAACTAGTACATTATGATGTCTATCAATAAACGTGAAGGCAGTGTAAGGGCAAGTTCAGGCATCACGTGCAATGTGCATGCAATGGGTTGCATGGCTACAAGAAACCCCCCCCCCCTAAGTGAAAATGCAGGGAGCCATTGCATGTCAGTGAAAGGGTGACCAGAGTCCTGTGTATTGGCAGACAGTGTTGACTAGCGTCAATTGCATCATCTGAGTCAACTGACAACACCAGTTGGTCAGGGGGCCTGAAACAGGGGGAGGTCTGTGCCCCACACAGACTGTGACACTCTAAACATGCGCGTGATGCAGGTCTGAGCCAGAGTGGGCATGGAATGGATGATCAAATGCCATGAAATGTAGGTCATCCTGGACATGTACTACAATGATCATCCAGTCAAGGACACATAGGGGCATTCATGGAATGCACATGGAGCATTAATGGGCACTCATGTCCCTGCGGAGCATCTGCCATCTGCACAGTGAAGAGGCCCGCCACCAGGACGTTGAAGAGGAGTTTGATGATGCCCTGGCCCGGGACATCAACAAGTGAGCCGTTAGACTTGCCCGCCACCTTTGTAAATAGTTCTGTAGGTGTAAGTTTCCTTTCTATTTTTTTTCCTTTGGGGGGCATGGACTATGCCCCGCCTTTGTATACAGTTATTTATTGGGTAGTATTTAGGTTAGGTTTCCTTTGGATTGTTGGGCTCATGGACCCTTGGATGTTCATTTGTAAATAGTTTTGAACCTGGATTTAATTTTGTTGGACCCATGGTGGAATACTTTGCTTTTTTGAAACTCTGATTTTTGTTTGATGGACGGACCCATTGGAGCCATTTTACTTTTGATTTTATTGGTTACAGCTTTCATTTCTTTTTTTTTTGGACTTCGGGACTTGGAATATTTTTTTTTATTATTGTGTGTTTTTGTTTTATTCATTTGGTTCATTCTTCAATACATGTTTTTCTATACTTTACTTGTGTGGTCTTCTCTCATTTGTTTTGTGCATGTCACAGTGTGGTTTTTCACAGTCATGTGTCGGCATTGTGTGGGACATGTATTCATGGGAATGCTGGTTATTTATTTTCTATCATGACATTGGGAATTCAATGTGGGGTGGATGGAATGCTTGGTTGGGTGTTTGGACTGGGGTGGCGTGGGGTGGGGTTTGGGTGGCCATAAGGGCCATGGATCTGGAGTGTGATGACGTGTCAGGTGGGGGGGCATGAGTCATGCCGGCTGGCTGGTACCCATCAATGGTTTGGACATGAGTCGGGGCCTGCTGACAGGTGCCCGTCAATGGTGGGTATGTGGGGAACATGAGTCGGGGCCTGCTGGCAGGTGCCTATCAACGGGTGGGTGGGGGACTTGAGTCAGGGGCTGCTGGCAGGTGCCCATCATGGGTGGGTGGGGGACATGAGTCGGGCCTGCTGACAGGTGCCCGTCAAAGGTGGGTGGGTGGGGAACATGAGTTGGGGCCTGCTGGCAGGTGCCCATCAACGGGTGGGTGGGGGACATGAGTCGGGGCCTGCTGGCAGGTGCCCATCAATGGTGGGTGGGGGACATGAGTCGGGGCCTGCTGGCAGGTGCCCGTCAATGGTGGGTGGGTGGGGGACATGAGTCGGGGCCTGCTGGCAGGTGCCCGTCAATGGAGGGTGACGAACATGAGTCGGGCCTGCTGGCAGGTGCCCTTCAATGGTGGGTTGGTTGGTTTGTTGGGAGGGGGACATGAGTCAGGGTATGCTGGCAGGTGCCCGTCAATGGTGGGTGGGTGGGGGACATGAGTCGGGGCCTGCTGGCAGGTGCCCGTCAATTGTGGGTGGGGAACATGAGTCGGGGCCTGCTGGCAGGTGCACTTCAATGGTGGGTGGGTTGGTGGGGGACATGAGTTGGGGCGTGCTGGCAGGTGCCCGTCAATGGTGGGTGGGTGCGGGACATGAGTTGCGGCCTGCTGACAGGCGCCCGTCAATGGTGGGTGGGTGGGGAACATGAGTCGGGGCCTGCTGGCAGGTGCCCGTCAATGGTGGGTGGGTGGGGGGACATGAGTCAGGGCTCACAGGTGCATGGTACCATGTGGGCTGCCAACAGGGCATGGTTAGGGGTGTGGGTTGTCCCCTGTGGTGTGGGCTGCCTGCAGGGCATGAGGCGGGGGAAAGGGTACACCCAGGAGGGCCCACAATGCCAAATTGCATTATAAAACTCCCCGCGCACCCCCAAAATACACATACCCTGCTTGCGCCAGGCCAATCGTGTGTAAAACTCCCCATGCACCCCCGAAATACACGTACCCCGCTCACGCCAGGCCTATTGTGTGTTAAACTCCCCGTGCACCCCCAGAATATGCACAGGCAGCCCATCCACCCTCCCCATGCCCCGCACGCAGCCCATTCACCCTCCCCATGCCTCCCCATAGGCATCCCACACCACAGGAGGAACTTTTTCCATGCAATTTACCTGGCGCGTGCGCGGTTCGTGTATTCCGAGGGGTGCGCAGGGAGTTTTACATGTATTTTCGCTGGCGCGAGTGGGGTACATGTATTCTGAGGGGTGCGCGGGGAATTTTACACGCATTTTTGCTGGCGCGAGCGGGGTACGTGTATTCCGAGGGGTGCGCAGGGAGTATTACACGCGATTTCGCTGGCACGAGCGGGGTACGTATATTCCGAGGGGTGCGCGGGGAGTTTTACACACGATTGGCCTGGCGCTAGCGGGGTACGTGTATTCCGAGGGGTGCGGAGGGAGTTTTACACGCGATTGGCCTGGCCCGAGCGGGGTACGTGTATTCCGAGGGGTGCGCGGGGAGTTTTACACACGTTTTCATGGTTGGGGGGGCTGTATGCTGGTCCACTGGCCTTTACGCCATGTACTGGATTTGTGCCATGTTTTTGGCGCACAGGGCGGGGTTGGGGGCGTAACTGGTGCTGCTGCAAGGTCGGTGCACCACTCTGCGCCACGGCTGCTTATGGATGTATAAATCCATGAATACGCTGTGCACCGAAATGGGTTTTGGCGCACGCGGCTGGCGCAGACTGCCGCACGCGCACTCTGTGCACCAGCCACGTGCGCCACTTGTGCGTCGAATTCTATGAATTACCCCCTAAACAAGTAGATTCTGTAGAACCGCCCTACCAAATCTAGCATCAGCTCAGTGTGCAACATCCAAGGCACAGTGCTTGGTGAAGGTATGTAAGGATGACCAAGTGGCCACCTGGCATAAATCCCTAACAAGGACCCCTCTCTGGAGAGCTGTAGAGGCTGAAACCCCTCTCGTTGGGGGGGCCCTGATGCCCGCTGCAAGCTCCTTGCCTGCCGATTGGTAACACTTGGATCTGCCCAAAATAATCCACTGTGACAGAATTTGTTTAGTGATGGCAAGACCTTCTCTAGACAAGAAATGGGCCAGAACAACTGGTCTGATTTCCTAAAATCAGATGTGTGAGCAACATAGAAGCTTAACGCTCACTTGGAATCAAGGCAGTGGAACGGCTCTTCCTCCTTTGAGGGATTTGGAGAAGGGTAAAAGACAGGCAGATCAATAGACTGTGACAGATGAAATTCTGAAACCACCTTAGGAAGGAATCTGGGATCTGACTTTAGGAGAGACTTTCTCAAGAAAGAACTTTAGAAAAGGAGGTTTGCAGCACAAAGCTTGCAGTTCGCTAACCCTCCTGGCAGATGTCATTGCAACCAAAAAGGCTGTTTTAAGGGACAACAACTGCAAAGAACATGAATGCTTATGCTCAAATGGAGCCGCCATCAAGAAGGTCAAAACCAGATTAAGATCCCAATCTGGGACAACAAAAGGAGTTGGAGGAAACGTGTTGAGAAGGCCCTTCAGGAACTGGGCCATGACCGAAATAGTGAAAAAGGAACCTTGGTCTGGGGACCTCTTGAACAATTACAGGGCCGCCAAATACCCTTTGACTGTGGTACCCTGAAGGCCCGAAGTGGCCAGCAACAGAAGGAACTCAATAGATTTCTGTTCGTGTTCCACCAGCCGAGTTAGTGGACTACTTGGCTGGCCACCCCGAAAGGCGATCCATGAGTGCTCCCAGGAACTGAGACCACTGGTCCCTTGGGAGCCATTGGAGGGATTTCATGTGCATCCTGGCCTCTGGCACTAGAAAAATACAGGAGGCTATGAGACCCAAGAAGCGGAGGAAGGAAGCCACTGGAAGAGTGGCGCAAATGCACCATTTGGTCTACGTTGCTGACTCTCTCCTCAGGAGGAAAAGCCTTCTCTACCCGGGTGTCTAGGACTGCGCCGATGAACTGAAGCCGCTGAACTGGTGTCAAATGGGACTTCTTCAAGTTGATGGAGAAGCCTAGCTTGCGCAGTGGCAGGCAGGTGTCTTCTAGATGAGATGAGACAAGACCTGTCCTGCTGACTTCCCTCGGATCAGTCAGACGTCCAGGTATGGAAATACATGGACCCCAGATCTCCTGAGGTGAGCCACCACTACCACCATGAGCTTGGTGAAGACCGTCTGCGTGGAGGTCAACCCAAAGGGAAGCACTTTGAACTGATAGTGCTTGTCTCCCATGAGGAACCTTAAGAACTTCCTGTGCTTTTGGTGTATCGGCACATGGAAACGCATCCTGTAGGTCTTTTGACACCAGCCAGTCCTGTAGTTCAAGAATGTGGAGAATCTCTCTCAACGTCACCATCTTGAATTTGTCCTTCCTCAGGAACTTGTTCAAGGCCCTGAGGTCCAAGATGGGACAGAGACCTCCTCCCTTCTTGGGCACCAGGAAATACCAGGAATACCAACCCAACCCTCTCTGATTGGGAGGTACCTCTTCCACTGTACCCTTTGACAACAGGGATCTCCGTTCTTGCTAGTGCTCTAGTCCCGGTTGGATTGTGGGAGGTGGAGGTCTTTCTGGAGGCCTCTTCAGAAAGGGCAGACAATAACCCCACAAAATCAACTGCAGGGCCCAGGCATCGGAAGTTATTTGCTGCCACTGGGGAAAGTGCCCTGCCAACCATCCACAAACCAGTACATCGTGGGAGGGGAAATCAAAGCGGCTTAGAGGGCGCAGGTGAACCTGCTGCTGCTGCTGCTTGTTGGCCTCTAGAGGTTGCTCTGCCCCTTTCGGGATGCAAGTAGCACCTCTGTCCTTGCCTGGCTTGCGGGAGCTGTGCCTTCCTGCCATGGGGCACATAACGTGTATATCCTCTGCCCCTGGAGGCGAAGCTGAAGGCAGGGTTGGCCGGCTGCGCCGCTAGGCCCAATGATTTAGCAGCCAAATTGGACTCCTTGAATTTCTCTAAGGAATTGTCCGCTTTCTGTCCGAAAAGCAGGTCACCTTTAAAGGGCATGTCCAGCAACCTATTTTGTACATTTGGAGAGAAGTCAGAAGTTTTTAGATAGGCTTGACGTATCATTATAACTGCTGAACCATTACTCTGCCAACGCAGTCTTGCTCCGTACAGGCCGGTTTACAACAAATGCTTCCCATCCTCCGCCAGCTGTAAAAATCCATCCTACATCCCACGTTAGTGGCTTTGAGCACCATGCTACCAGAGGTGAACACTTTTCTGGCCAATGCGTCAGATTTCTTCCCCTCTCGGTCCGTAGTCAGATGGATGCCACGGGTCTGGTGGAAATAGTGGCACTTGTATAACCAACCCTTCTGGGAAAGGGTGTGTGGCAAGGAAAGAAGGGTCTCCTCTTGCGGGCCTACACTTCCCTGTAAAATTGGCATTCACAGGGGGAATGGTACAAGGGTGCTGTCATAAGGAGGCCAAGGGGTCCGCAATGGCTGGGTTGAAAGACATATTGTGTTCGACTGTGGTTACTCTCGTCAAAAATGAGTAGTGGATACCTTCAAGCCAAGGGTGTCAACTATCCTGTGAACCAGATCCCTGAACCGAGCACTAGCGTGGGTATAGGCTGGCTTTGCTGTAATTCCAGGTCTATTGCGTCATGTAGACCCTGAGCTAGGGCCAATAGATCGGCCTGGTCGTCAAAAATATTTACACTGACGGCTCCTGTGTAAACAGGGTCAACAGTCCCCTGGGTCATCGACGGCAAATACGGAATGCATGGAATAGAAGAAACCCAATGTCGACAATAGCACAAATGAGCCATTGCCGACTGTCGGCACCAAGGGCTTCAGAATTAGTTTAGAAAACAAAGCTTTCTATGCCGAAATTTCTTTCGCCAACGAGGGACACTCATACAACCGATGGGTATCAGGGGCCTCGGCCTTATGGCATTCAGCGACTTATGCCTGGCAGGTGTAACACCCAAAGATGTTTTTCAACGTTGACAGAGGGGCTGTATCGGGCCAGGAGCGTCGAGCACCGCTTTCGCCGCCAAAGCTCTCTGGGCGGGGGCCGGAGCCACATCTACAGTAGCTTCTGTGTTAAACATTTATAACATTGAAGTCTTAAAATGGCGGTGGTGCTGCTTCTTCTTCCACAAGGAAGACGACGAGGAATGGTTCCTGGATGGGACCATTTCTTGGTCGTTCATTCCCCTTGTTGGGAGTGGGCTCCTCATTCATGGCCTCCAAGGACCGGTCGAGCGACTGCGCCGGAGACTTGGCAACTGTTCAGCCCAAGGCCAGTTTCCCTGCCCGCTCACATGGGGATTTTGGCTGTATCTTTGCGCACGACGCGCAGGCCTCTGTGTCGTGACTAACACCTAGACACCATAGGCAGACATCATGGAGGTCGGTCATGGACATTTTGGCCCGCAATCGCGGCATCGTTGAAGTCCAAAACCCTGTGAGATGACATAGAGTCGAGGTTTTGAAGAAAGAAATGTACAATAGTACAAAAAGAACATCCGGTAAACTTGAGTTGTGTTACTGAAGCAGTGTGCAAGCACGTAGAAAAAAGGAACTGACGGATGGGGCATAGTGACATGCTATATATACGACACCTGACAGCATGTCCGGAGCCAACAATCGAGAACCAGACAATATGGATCGATGGCTGAGTCGAGGTCCATTACGCACCCCCTGTCGAAAAGTTTACGAACAGCAGAGCTGGATGATGGATATCTATCATGATGAGGAATCTGCGGGAGAAAAGCAATCCACAGATGGCTCCCTTGGCTCCACCCCTGGAGGCCATCTTCACATTTGGCATAGCGCACAAAGTGTCAATATGAGCCAAGAAGAGACAACCGGGGTAGGCGGGAGGGTCGCATGTGAATCTATGGAAGATACCAATGTTGGAGAACAGTAGTTACTGGTAAATAACATATTCCTTCTCCAGCACTGGATCTTTCATAGATTCAGATGCTGTATGAATAGATTACAAAGCAGAACCACATAACCAGAATGGTCGGAGGTAAGCTCCTTGCAGAAACGCTTACCACATCACCTTATGCAAACAGGTTACGCAGAACAGCTTGGCCAACCCTGGACCCTTCCATGGAATCCCTGTTGACACAGTAAACCCTTGTAAAGGTATGTACAGGTCTCCAGTCTCGGCCCTGCAGATGTCCAGCAGGGGGACGCCTCAGAGGAAAGCTGTCATTGCAGCAATGGCCCTTGTAGAATGAGCCCTGGACTTGCCCGGCAGAGGCCTGCCAGTCAGTTGATGACGGAAGGATACACAAGAGGAAAGCCGCCTGGCAAATGATTTTGAAAGTGCTTTTCCCATTCCAGCAGGTAAAGTCTCAAAGAGCAGAGAGGTCTTTCGGAATGATTGCATGGGAGAAGTAACATTTTAAAGCATGCATGCAGTGTGTAGAGAGCATTCTGCAGGTGAAGGCGGCGAACCAAAGAAAACTGGTACCACCACTGGTTCATTGAGGTGAAATGATGAAGGAAGAGTTAGTGCACAGCATCACCTTGGACTTGTGGAAAACCAAGTAGGGAGGCTTTCAGGAAAAATCCTGAACCTCACGTACACACCTAGGCAATGTGATGGCAGCGTTCCAGGATAGGAACAATAGAGACTTTATGCAGTGGCTCAAAAGGAGGGCCCATGAGCTTTGAGAGGACATTCAACTCCCAGGCTGGTGCCGGCCGCCGGACAGGCAGGAAGGAGCGGAATAGTCCTTTGAGGAACACCTTGACCAAGCAATGAGTTCACAGAGAAGGTGTGGAAGAGGAATGAGTAAAGTGTAAGACTGCTGCAAGGTGCACTTTGATGGATGAATATGCCATACAGGACTTAGCCATAGACCGCATATATGGCAGGATGTCTTTAGGTTGTAAGTTAAGAGGGACAAGGCCATGACCCACACACCAGCAGGAAAATAGTTTCAGTTTACTTCCAACACAAAATGCCTTCCCTCCTTGAGAGTTTCACTTGGAAAGTGGGTTTTCTTATGACTAAACAAGGTTTGTCACTCTTCAAAATAAAGTTTTCCACAAGCTCTTGTTTGTCAAATAAAATAGTCTTCACACTTCCAGTGAATATTTCAATAGAACTTCTCCACTGTGAAAAAGACAACCACTTCACATTTCTTCTTCATAAACCACATAGTTTTCATCTGGGTGGTTTTACCACAGTTCATCAAACATATTAGTGGTCTTACCACTTTCTTTCCACCACAACCTTTCACCACAACGCAGTACTTCCTTATCTTCTTCCTGGTCCACTAACCTGCCAGGACTACCGCTAACAATTGCTTTCCTGGTATACTCGCCTGACAGCATAAAACTCCTACCACTACTACAAGTACTCTGTGATGAGGCTTGCTTCAAACATTAGCAAGGTCTTTGACTGTTTGTTCCACTCATTTTTTGCCACATGCAATGTAGGTTATGTTCCCCTCCCCTTGATACTTTCCACAAGGAGTGCTTCTCTCCTGCCACCTGTGGATTGCTACTATCACACCACCAGGTAACTGCTGATAACATTTCTTATTCAAGATTCTCTCTTTAAGAAAGCAGTTTCCCTTTTTATTTGTAATTGCACTTCTTTGGCTTAGGCAATGCTGGTTGTTATCTGGCGTAACGTTTGCCTCCTCTATACTTTGGCAATGTTGGTATTCATCTTGGTTCAATATTGCCCCCCCTTAACTTTGGCCATGATGGTTACAGTTTGGGTTCAACATTGCCCACTCTTTACATGGGCAATGATAGTTGCAAACTTTCTCCTCTTGTTTCCTCTCAATATGAGTATTGTGACAAACATTTTTTCATTAGTTCGATATTCAAAATGTTTGCAAGCAGCTAGCGGTTTATTACAGAGCACCCCAGGGTCATCTATCAAGGGCTAACTCACTAGTCTCTCCTTGTGCGTCCGCTTAACCGGCTGCTGCTGCAACTTCTTCGGTCGACTGGTCTGGAGCTTCGGACCGCTCCGGTCGTATTCCTGTGGCCTGCACCTTTCACAACACCAGCCTGCGTTGCTCTTTGCATTTTCCGGTGCTAGCAAGCCACCAGAGTAGGGCACAGGATACAGGAAGCTTCTCTCTCCCACAGGGAAGCCTGTTACAGTACTGCTTCCCTCTGCATGACCTCTGCAGTTCAGGCTTCTAAGTCCTACAACTCCCTCTGCACCATAATCTGCTACAAACATGGCAGCGGTCCCAGCATTTTCGTTTCTCTGACTTTGCTGCATACATTGCTGCTGACTACTTCTCCTACTGCTTCGAATGGCCCACACTTGAAGGGGCCTTAAATAATCAAAAGTCCCACTCAGGTGTGGGCCATTAGAGAAACTTGACTGCATACTGCAGTTCTGTGCCTCTGAGCCCCTCTTGCTCGTCCCAGTGTGTAGTACCTAATGTTGTTATTCCCCTTTCAATCAAAGGTTTCGATTTTAACCTCATCTAACTCACTCTGTTTGTAGAATATACCTCTAGGGAAGGGATTTAGAGGAATTAATGGTTGATTCTTAATTTCATAGCTCAAATAAAAGGGGGAATCACATTTATCAGAAGTAATGGTATTGAGGTTCTGATCCTTACATGTTCTATTCCCATGCTGAACATAAAGGTTTTTACTACTTTGGATGCTTTTGGATAGGGGAGCCTTACTCTGACAGCACGCCATTAGGTATTCCGGGATTATGGAAGTCTCACCTCTGAAGAAGATGAATACTGTGTCTCTCCTTAAAGAGTCTCCCTATTTCTTTGGTAGCCGTATCTTCCCAGGTGATCCACCTGGCTAATACCACCCACAGTGTTAGGATCAGCAGTGGCAGCTCCTTATTTAGGGAGTTCGGGGGGCACCGCCCTCCAGCACCACCCCGGAGTGCAGAGAGAAAAGGAATTATTGTAATATGTTTGTGCGACTTGTTAAACGCGGCAGCGAGGTGGCAACTTGCAGTGATAAATAAATAAATATCTTGTCTCGTTCTGCTGGTGTGGCTGGCTGGGCCTGACCACAGCAGGGGCGCATCCCATTTAACTCAGTTTTCTTGTCTTTATAGTCCATGGAGCTCATAGCTCCACGCACTTTACAGTAGCAGACTAGTAGCATTTGAATGTACAAGCCTTGCGTGGCGCAATAGCAGTGGGCTCGGCCCGCCAGTCTAAATCTATATTCTGGGCGCAAACAGCACAGTGAAGTACTGCATAATAACACAGAATGTACAGTTTTCATTGCCTGTTTGCCAGCCAACTAAAATAATTATTATCACGTGTGGGGTGGGTGATGGGCACAGCGCCACCTTCTCACGTAGTTGTTGCCTATACCAGGGCATGGCAGACTCCCAGTCCTGTAGAGTGAACAGAGCCTTCCTGAGCCATGTACGGTGCATGCCGCAGCTTAGTTGCCCTTGCCTTCTTAAATTTGGATTGTGTGTGGGGCTTGCCCTGGCCCACCCAAACCTGAATTCGACAGTCCACTCGACGCCGGTTGACTCCACAGTAGTAAGTACTGTATGTCTGGGGGGGGGTTGGGAGGCGGTGAGCAGGCTGACACAGTGGCGTGGGGTGGGTGATAATTGATGTAGGCCAGGGTGAGACTGAGATGTTAACAGAACTGGGCGCCATCTGTAGCCTCCTTCGTTGGTTTTGCTTTTTTTGCAAATATTTTCTTGTTCCATGCAATGATGACACTACACATATGTCTTGCTTGAATTGCAGTGTACTTGTATAGAGAGTCTTCAACTGTCTTGGTGTAGCGCAGCGCGGCGCAGCGTGGGATCGCAATTCATCCAAAGCGCTCCTTGGCATTGTAAGAGTGCACTATTAGCTTGGTTATGAATTAACTGATCAGCAAAATTTCCGAAAGCTCGGGTGCTGGCCAACTTCTTGAATGCATTGCTGAGACAAACTTATCGTCGATAGATTCGGAAGGCGCTTGCAGTCTGGCATTCTATAATAATGTTAAGCAACTTATCAAACCTGCTGCAATAAGGAGTGTAGCTCCAAGAACGTGCTAGTGATGGTGAAAGCAGAGCCATCAGGCTTCTTTGCAGCAGCAGGAAGTGCAAGCAGTGACTGAGGCCCACATTTAGAGTTGGGCACAGTGGTGTGCAGTCTGTTGAATTGCCACAGCATGTGTGCAGCCTCCCTCTGCGTCTAATTGCAATTTGGGGGTGAGCTCGAGTCAGCGCGAATAATGAGGAAGAACCATCAGAAAAGTGTATGAACAGGTTTACTTCATTTAGGGCGATTATCTGCAGAAAGAACTTATAACAGACCTAAATTAAAAACGTGAGTTTCATTTGAATTCTGATTGTTAAATCTGATTTTGCACAGTGGGATATCGCAAAAGTGGCATTTGCCAGGGCGCAGCCGAACCTGCACTTTCCATTGTGTGAATGGCGAGCTGCTGGAAGGAGCAGCAGTGAGGGACGGATGGGCGTTCTTAGACTGTAGTGCAGTCCCTTTGCAGTTTCGGTCTTCCAGAGAGCGTCACCTGGAACAGAAAACATTGCAGGCTCACAATGGTCTCCTGGTAAATTCCTATTTCAGAGCAGGCTATCTATATTCCACAGGGATTAGGCAGTGAGCTCTCACCCAGGTGGCTGCTTATTTATTTAAAAGTGCATGAAAGCGTGGACATTGTTGGGGGGCGGTCCTGAGCCCCCCGCTGCGTTCCCGTAAGCCCCCCCACCTGAAAGGACACACGCACACAGCCTTTCGGTTCGGGCTTCCCGGTCGCTCTGCTCGCGGCCGGGAACGCCCCTTTATTTATACATTCGGCGGCTGCGTGCTACGTCACGCCGCCGCGTAAGCCCGTCACTACGGGCAGCGCCACACTCCTCCTTTTTCGGGAGGAACCACAACAACGGCACGTTTAATAATCATAACTTTTAACACACAGCTATACTATAAACCACCACTGCACACAACACCCCTTTATTGTCAACCACCCGGATCCCTTCATCACAGTTTACATGCTAAGTGTCCAAGAACATACTCGCGGAGGTAAGCAGGTTTCCCTCAACCAGCCCTCTGGGGATACCTCCGGCCTACCTCCGGCCCGTGGTGTCCCTCAGCTGCGGCTCCCCGGATTGGGGAGTCCGGGATCTCGTCCCGGAAATCTCCAGCGTCGGGGTCCTCTGGTGGGTCAGGTTCAGGCGGAGTTTCAGTCCGGGGATCACCCAGTTTCTTGAAGAAACTCACATTCCGGGTGACGGCAGATCGCCCATCCGAGGCCGTCACCATGGATCCCTTGACAGCCACAACATCCAAAGGCTCGGGTTCATAGGGGAGTGAGAGTTTCACATGGGGGTGTCGGTTGCGGACTAGAACTTCGTCTCTCGGCTCAAGCCGTTGAGGCCGGAGACCCCGTCGCAGGTTTTCTTGGTCAATTCTCACTCGCCTTTCCGTTGCAACCCGCTGGTTGTCAATCACTCCCGGTTCCTTCTCCCCAACCTCAGGGAGCAGACCTCGGGGACATCTCTTGAACAGCGCTTCTGCGGGAGCCACTCCAGTCGAGGCATGCGGGGTGGTTCGATACACCCGCAGGAATTGGTACAGGGCCCGTTGTAGGGGTTGACCCTGGGCGATCCGGAATGTCTTATTAAGAGTCCGCATGAGTCTCTCCGCATCGCCATTGGCTTGGGGCCACAGCGGTGACACCTTCCTGTGCTGCACCCCGCAGCTCTCCATTAGCTCGGAGAACCGCTCACTTTGGAAAGGAGCCCCATTGTCTGAGCACAGGGTGTGGGGAAAACCGTGGGCTGCAAAGATCTTCTCCACCGCCACCACCACATGCTCAAACGCCACGGATTCGACGAACTCCACCTCTGGATATCTAGAGTACTCGTCGACGATTGCCAGGAAGTGGGTGCCCACCGACGTCGATCCAAAATCCGCGTGGACGACCTCCCAGGGCCGGGTGCCTCGGGGCATCACTTCTATTGCTGGCTCCCGTTGCAGAGGAGAGGCTGCCTGACACCACACGCATGCCGCTACAAAGTCATCAACCTTCTTTTCTAGTTCGGGAAACCAGACCTTCAACCAGAGTCGCGCCTTGGTCTTGGCCGCGCCTTGGTGTCCATGGTGTGCCAACGTGATGACCTCCCTCACTTTTGACAGGGGGACGACAATCCGGTCACCGCAGAGCAGCAGGCCCGACTCCGAAAACGACAACTCGTCCTTCACTTTCCACAGCTGCTCAAGCGTCGTTTTGGCCTCATGTGTCCGCCCGGCCACAGCCTCGAGGACGGACTTCCAGGAGCCGTGTTGCATCGAGTGCCTCAGTACTTGAAAGCATTCGTCATGGGCCGCCGCGGCCTCCAGCTCCGCCAGCGGCATCGCGTTTGGTGTGGCCGCCTCCACCACCATCTGTACTTGGCTGTCAGCCTCTTCTTCACAGACATCGTGCCCCTCTCCCCCGCACACCCCTGGGTGGCGGGACAGGTAGTCCGCCGCATTGTTGGCCCCAGGCCGGTACACCAGGGTGACAGAATACTCAAGGAGGGCGAGCATCCACCTCTCAATCCTTGCCGGTGGCTTTGACGATGACCCCACCAGGATTGGAAGCAACGGCTTGTGATCGGTTACCACCGTCACCGGACGACCCAAGACATAGAGTCGAAAATGTCTGCAGCCCCACAGCACCGCCAGGGCCTCCCGCTCGATCTGGGAGTACCTCTGCTCAGTCTCTGATAGTGACTTGCTGGCATATGCCACTGGCCGAACTCCCCCGTTGCGATCCACCTGAGTCAGCACAGCGCCCAGGCCAAAAGGACTGGCATCAACAACGATCTCTGACTCCAGGGCTGGGTCGAAGAATGCCATGGTGTCTTCCGTCGTGAGGGCAGCTTTGATGTCCTCGAAAGCGGCCTGCTCAAGTGGGCCCCAGTGCCACGCTGACTCCTTCTTCGTCAGGGCCCGGAGTGGTTCCGACCTTGAGGCGAGGTTTTGGATGAAACGTCCACAGTAGGTCACCATCCCCAGAAAACTCCTCACATCTGACAGCGACTCGGGAGGTTGTGCCGATTTGATGTCCTGGACCTTTCTTGGATCGGGCAATACCCCTCCCTCCTTGAACACGAAACCGAAGAATTCAATGGAGGTGCGCATGAACTCGCATTTTTCCTTATGCAGGGTAAGGCCCAGAGATTGGAGTCGTTCCAGGGTCTTACCAAGCCTCCTCATGTGGGCTACCTCTGTCTTTGCGAACACCAGAATGTCATCGCTGATGTTGAGGACGCCCTCGAGATCTGCCAGGGCGCCCCTGATGATGTTCTGGAACACCTCGGTGGCAGATGACACTCCAAAGCTCAACCTCTTGTATCGGTACAACCCCCGGTGGGTGGTAAACGTTGTTATGTACCTGGACTCAGGGTGAAGAACGACCTGGTGGTAACCTGCTCGGAGATCCCGTGAAGAACCGAGCCCCTTGTATTTCCGCAATTATGTCGTCGATCGTGGGCGTGAGATGCCGCTCCCTCTTTATTGCCTTGTTAGGGAGCCTCATGTCGACACAGATGCAGACCGAATCAGGCTGCTTAGGTTTTCTGGCCACCACGATCGGAGACACCCAGGGGGTCGGGCCCTCCACCTTTTCGATAATGTCCAGGTTTACCAAACTGTCCAGCTCCTTGTCCACTAGCTCTCTCAGATGAAATGGTACCCTGCGATGTTTCAGGGCAATCGGTTGGACCGACTCATCAATGTGAAGCCGAACCGGTTCGCCGGTCATCTTCCCGATCCGACTGAAGAGTGCTGCGTACTTGTCCAGGAGATCATTGATGTCTTCCAAATAGACTGAATAGACGAAACTGACAATCCCCAGGGCCTCGGCAGTGGCACAGCTGAGCAGGGTGTTGTCACTCACAGGAGTCACATAGAAGCGAGCCTTGATCTGTGAGCCGTCATGTTCAACACAGGCTACAAAGGCACCATCCAGTGGTATCGGTTCCAGCCCTCCAAACGCAAAGATGCGAGCCTTCGGTGTGTCCAGACCCGGGAGGGGATCAAGCGTGTTATAATGTCCTCTGGCCATTACATTTACGGAGGCCCCCGTATCCACGAGCACCGGGACTGGGGAGTGGTTGACCTCCACCACACATCTGGGCTGTCTCCGGCTCTTCCTTTTCAGAATTTCCACACTCGAGACGAAGAAGATGTTCTCCTCGTCCTCCTCCTCGGCACCCTCCACCTGGGGATCCACTTCTCCCTGATCCACCTGGGCCACATTTGGCGGCGGGTTCTGGCGTGGAATCCACGTCCGTGGCTGGCCTCTCGGCACCATCACAGGCAGGGCTGCACGGCATACCCTTGAAAAGTGATCGGCCAATCGACATCTGCCACAGGTCTTTCCCACCGCCGGACATTCTGTCGGGTGAGGAAGGTCGTACCCGCACTTCTGGCACGACTCCGTGGCTCTGCCTGCCCTGTCCCGGGGTCCACCACCAGGACGTCTCATGCCTCTGCCACCTCGCCACACAACGCACACCTCCTCCGATCTCACTGATCGGGATCCTACCTCCATCTTATTGGCCCGAGCCTCCGCCACCTCATGGCACCGGCCGAGCTCCAGTATGCGGGGCAGAGTGATGCCTGGCTCTCTGAGGACCTGCCTCCTGAGTTTGCCGGAGGAGCATGCCTGGATTAACATCGTGCGCATCATGTCTTCTGCGTCCGTCCACGCACATCCTAGGGAGAGGCGGCGCAAACGACCATAGAAGGTGTCCAGTGTCTCGTCATCCTTCTGTTTGGCCGACAGCATGACAAATCTCTCATAGTCCACATTAGCAAGGGGGAGGAAATGTGCCAGGAGTGCCGCCTTGGCCGCATCATAGGAGGCATTAGCAGGTGTGAGGGATTCAAATATCTCCTGGACCGCAGGCCCTGCGGAATACAGCATGGTGGCCACTCTGCTGTCATCGTCCGTCACCTGAGAGGCCCTGAAATACATGTCAAGGCGACTCACCCATCTCCTCCACCGGGGGCCCATGCTCGAAGGTGGCCCCGATGCATCAAACTCCGGAATGGGCTGCAGAGCAGCGTGGGCCGCAGGTGCTCTCGCCTGAGCCATGATGGGGATTCCAGGTTGGGCAGCTGGCAACACTGCGGGAGGTCCTTGCAGGGGCAACTGTGGAGCCGGTACCGGCTGTTGCATTGGAATTATTGGAGGCTGCCCAGGCTGTTGAGGAATCGGCGCAGCCCCTGCCCCGTCATCCGAGTCTTCAGAGTCAAGCATAGGTCTGAGCGCACAGGCACCCCCACCAGTTGTACTGGAGGCCGCAACTCAGCCACCCTTCACCACCCACAGTGTGAGTGCATTCAACAGTCAAATCCGATACCAGGTACACACCACGAGCCGGACAGCTCACCTGGGACGGGTACCAGCTCCAAGGACCAAGAACACAGCATGCAGGCGTGAATGGCTCTCAATCACAGCCTTCTCCAATGATGAAGAGGATGAAGAAGATACCACAGCGACTTGATGATGAAGGGGTTGAAGAAAACTGCTGTCTCCTTCCGCTGGCATCCACCAATGTATAGTTGTCCCAAAAATTAAGCCATGAGCATGGAGTAGGCTAAGCAGGTCCAGCCATATTAACCTTTCTCCTGGCTTTCACACGATGTAGTTGCACCAAAACTACATAAAAATCCACAATCCAAACATGGGTGTGCAGATCAAGCTGCCTGCAAGCAGAATTGCCAAAAATTAGGCCCGGATTCACTTCCCCCTCCAAACCGGAGCTCGGAGAACATCCGCGGCCTGTCAGACAAAATGGCCGTCGGCCGCGTGTACGAGCCGCAGCCACGGCGTAAAACGGAGCATCCAGGCGCTCCGTGTATGCAGAAAAATTCGGAAGCCTGCACCGCCGGGTCCGGGCATCCGCACTCGCTCGTCGCCACTGTTGGGGGGTGGTCCTGAGCCCCCCACTGCGTTCCCGTAAGCCCCCCCACCTGAAAGGACACACGCACACAGCCTTTCGGTTCGGGCTTCCCGGTCGCTCTGCTCGCGGCCGGGAACGCCCCTTTATTTATACATTCGGCTGCGGCGTGCTACGTCACGCCGCCGCGTAAGCCCGTCACTACGGGCAGCGCCACAGACATGTTTTCTTCTGTGCTGTTGTACTCCTCACTTCTGCACTTGCCCTTTATAGAACAGTATTCTTGTCAATATGTATCAATGCACGTCCTAGCTTCCGCATGAGCCAACTCTCCCCCTCTGCTATTACAAGTTTACACATGTCCCTCCCTTCTTGGCACACTGTGTGTTATTTTTACAGATGACGTTCATTTCTCTGTACGCCTCAAACACTGTATTTTATCTCATGCAACTGTTAGCCTCTACCATGTACAGTAGCTACCACTAGACTAGAGTCTGCTGTTCAGTACCGAACCGCTTTAAACTGGTTGTCCGTATGGCTATCGGTACATGACTATCGTAGATTGATGATAAGCGTATATGTATTAATCCTGCAAGGTATAAGTACCATATCTGTCCAGTTGTTGTATTTAATTTGTATATAACTGCTACCCACATTCTAGCTCAATCACTGTATTGCTTGGTGCAATCTCATACCACCATACTAGGTCAATCGCTGTTCATGACTTTGTAACTGCTCACTCTCCTATTGGCTCAGTCTTTGTATTGTCTGGTGTAATTGCTTAACGCTATACTAGTTCAATTATTGTGGCAGACTTGTGTAACAGCTCACCTACATACTAGCTCAGTTACTTATATATGGTGCACCTGCGTACTCCCATATAAGAAGTACTCCTATCTAACCTATCCACCAGGTTCCTCAGTATGGCGTCCAAATTGCCCTGCTCTGATTTGATTCCACCTACACCCTTCCTCACTGCGCTATTCAAAGACACACTGGTCCCACCTAGGAGGATTCCTACTACAGCTCCTATCACCCCACCTTATCACGACGTCACCTACATTACTAGTAGGCTCACAGATCCCCCTCCCTCCCTATGCCCTTCCCCCTGAGAAACCAACGGCTAGGGACACGCAGTGGACACATCTCTCCTACTCTTAAACGGTACCTAGGATGGCAAACCCACCAGCCACCCCCACCGCCTCCAAACCTATGTCACTGTGTACTACTCACAAGGATACTAGTGTCCCAAAAACCACAAAAACAAGAAAAACCAGTATACCCACTACAAGCACAATCCAATGCCCACTTATCAACGCACGATCCTTATCAGACCACATCACAGACATTCATGACCTAATCAGACTTGGGTCTTGACACCTTAGCCATCATTGAAACTTGGCTACATGAAGCATCTGGATCAGCCATCTGCCAAGCCTTACCACTGGGATAGACCATATTACGTCAAGACAGAACTTCCAACAAAGGAGGAGGTGTTGCCCTTATTGTCAAGGCATCCTTCAATTCCAGACAAATAAAATCTGCCACTGAAGAAAACTTTGATGCCCTCTCAGTTAAAATACCCTTCTCACCTAACTACACAATAACCCTCCACTTAGTCTATCGCCCTCCAGGTTCCCTTTTTGACTTCCAAGGGAATCTCCTACACTTTCTAGGTGATAATCTAAAAAACAATACAAGATCAATACTTTTAGGAGATTTTCCCTTGGGATTCAACGATCCAAGAGACAAGAAAGGTAAATCCTTTGCCAAAGCCCTCCTAGAGATGGGCTTTATCCAAAAAATCAATAATACGACCCACAATAAAGGTTGTATACTGGACTGCATAGTCGATCACAACTGTGCAGCTGAAATCAGCTCCAATGCACAACAGACCGTGGACTGATCACCATCTCCTACACTTCCACCTTCCACCCAGACTAGCAACTAAACCTAGCACACCAATGCCAGCGGCTATGACCAGATCTAAAAGACTACTCACTAAAGACAGAATTCTTCCTTACCTGGAAGCCTCTGCGCTAAAACCACCATTCTCTAATAATCCTTCAGAACTGCTAGAGCTCTATAACAATACCCTCAAGGGAGCAATGGATGCTATTGCACCATCGCAGAAAAAAATAGCCAAAACCATTAAACACGTCAACTCATGGTTCACTCAAGATCTACTGGACATAAGAGCCCTTAAACGTGCAGCGCTTACTAAATGGCATTCCGGCCCCTCTGACTCCACACGAGAGGCTTACAAAACGGTCGCCAAACAATACAAAAAGCCCACCTGAGCCTCATTATACAATCTCAGAATCGACAATACCAAATATCAGTCTAAAGTGATGTTTGCAATCTTTAAAGAACTTGTCGTATCTCCCACTTCCACACAACAAACAGTGAAAGACAAGGTGTGGTGTAACAATATTCAACACGCCATGCTAGACAAAATAAACACCCTTCAGAAAAAAATTAAGTCACACATGAACGCCTTGGCTAAAGCCCCTGCTCAGAAAACCAAGACCACAGTCATTGGGCCAGTACTAGGCGACACAGTGGCTAACAAAAACCCAAAACCATTTGCCTTCAAAGACATAACCGAATTAGAAGTCCTATTGATCATGAGACATATCAAACCATCACTCTGCAAGGGAGGTCTGCCCAGCCAGCTTGACCAAAGACTGCACTGAGTCATTTGCTCCTTTTCTCACAGCATTCATAAATGCCTCATTTGCATCAGGCCTTGTCCGTCCATCCCTCCATACCTCAAGAAAGCATGGGTTTGACCTTTATTAAAAAAAACAAATCTTGATCCTGATTCTCCCAACAACTTCAGGCAAATCACCACCGTTACCTTCTTGTTAAAAATCCTAGATAAAGCCGCCTACCTGCTGATCCAGGCTTATCTGGAATGCCACAACATTTTGGGGAAAAAGTAATCTCGCTTCCATCCACGTCATGGCACAGAGTCAGCTTTGCTAGACCTGAAGAATCAGCTATTGGAAACAATGGATAAGGGCAAGACTGCCCTTCTTCTTCTCTTGGATCTGTCGGCCGCTTTCAACCCGGCCGACCACAAAATCCTACATAATGGCCCTCAGAGGAGGGGCATTACCGGTTGGGTAATGCCACCAGGGCTCTTTTAAAACCCTCGCTTTGCTCTGGCTTCTATCTATGACCCCGGGAGCATTACCCGACCGGTAATTACCCCCCTCCTCTGGTCATATTGCCTTAATATGAACCCTAAGGGAGCTTGAATGTCACAGGCCTATGGCCAGGCATACAATCTCTGTCCTTCACTAGCCAATGGGTTGTGAAGTAGGGCAGATTGATGCTGAGATGAATTATACACCATCTATTGGTTCCCGCTTTGTTTAGAATGGAGTGTGCCACTGGAGCCATGGAATCGATGGTTCATTTGGTGATTGCAGGAATGCAGGTCGAGGTGGTATACGCACTGAAAGATGCAGAATTCAAGGCTGGAAACAAGCTGCACACAAGTGTGAAAACGTGATGGGAAGGAGATGTGCCAATGGAGCAGGGCTTGCTTGTGTCTGAGCGACGACCTCAACAGAAGATCATTGTCACTGTGGTATGGGGAGTTGAGGCCCCTGCAGTGAAGATTGACACATAGCTGTGAAGATTAGCAGGCAAGGAACTTTCATCAGTGGGAGCAGAAAGAGGCAAACGTTTCCGGGATCTTGCAACAGCCGCCGTTTACGATATGTCTTCTCTTCTAGCTTTTCCACACTCTTCTCTGTTGTGTCTGGCTCCCCATCACTCGTGCGCAGGCATCTGCGCTAGCAAGGGAGGGCCATGTGCAGAAGTAAATCTTCTGTAACAGCACCACGATGCTTCAGGGCCACTGTGCGCTTTATAAATTCAAATAAATAGTTAGACACTACCCTCTGCCGTGATATGAGGGCTCGGTGGGCTTGCATTAGGCACTGCAATATGGGCATGAAAATGTAGAGACCACCATCTGTCGCTATAAGGGGCCTAAGGAAGGTTCCATAGTACTGGTCTGTGGGCACTCACAGTTTGTCGTTGCCATCTACTATGAAATTAGGCTTAGACGGTCTTGCATTAGCTCTGCGATATGGAGACAAAAAGGTAGATGCTGCCATCTTCTACATTAGTACCCAGGGAGGGTCAATGAGCTTGTTACAAGCAAGCTCATTGGCCCTTGCCCGGGCCTTACCTCGCCGAGAAGGCTCTGAATCCTCTGCTTCTCTGCTGCAGCATCCTGGAGTGGCCACCATGGAAAGGGAGAAGTGACTACATGTAGTCCCCGATCCCTGGCGTCCATTTGTTTTTGCTTTTTTTTCTCAATTCGAGAAACGGTCGCAGCACAGATTCTCAACTCAAGAAAAATTGCTGTTAGTATACCAGTACAACGTGCCAGGGTACTAATGGCAATATGGTCCCCAGAGGAGGGGCATTACCAGTCAGATAATGGCCCCAAGGCTCAGTTAAAACCCTCGCTTTGCTTGGGCTTCTAACTATGGCCCCGAGGGCATTACCCAACCAGTAATGAACCCCCTCCTCGGGTCATATTGCCTAAATATGAACCCTAAGGGAGCTTGAATGTCACAGGCCCATGGTCAGGCATACAATCTCTGTCCTTCACTAGCCAATGAGTTGTGAAGTAGGGCAGATTGATGCCGAGATGAATTATACACCATCTATTGGTCCCAGCTATGTTTAGAATGGAGTGCGCCACTGGAGCCATGGAATCAATGGTTCATTTGGTGATTGCAGGAATGCAGGTCGAGGTGGTATACGTGCTGAAATGAAAGATGCAGAATTCAAGGCTGGAAACAAGCTGCGCAGAAGTGTGAAAACTTGATGAGAAGGAGATGTGCCAATGGAGCAGGGCTTGCTTGTGTCTGAGCGACAACCTCCACAGAAGCTCATTGTCACTGTGGTATAGGGAGTTAGGGAGTTGAGGCCCCTGAAAGAAGATTGACAAATAGCTGTGAAGATTAGCAGAAAAGAAATTTAATCAGTGGGAGCAAAGAGCCAAACATTTCTGGGACCCCTGCAACAGCTGCCGTTTGCGATATGCTTTCTCTTCTTGCTTTTCCACACTCTTCTCTGTTGTGTTTGGTTCCCCATCACTCAAGTGAGGGGCATGTGCAGAAGAATAGGCAAAGTGTGTGGTAATACTACCCTGGAGTGTGGTCTGAAAAAAAATATATATCTATATATGTGTATCTGCTTAGATTCATATGCTATGTACAGGCGAAGTCTGGGCATTGGGTGTTTTGGCCTGTGGCAAACAAGTCTAAAGGGGGGTAACCCCATAGGGGGAAGATATCGTTTATGATATCTGGGTAGAGGATCTCTGCTTGATGGGTCTGCCAGAGAATGGAGTTCCGTTGGAAAATATTGTAATGTTAGGAACATGCCCCACTTGAGTGCCCACTTACAAATTGTTTGTGCAAGCCTCTACAGACTTGGAGAGTGTGTGTCCCCCTGTGTGGGGAAGGTAATGGGGTCCCCACCCGTTGAGTGACGCATCCGTTGTGACAACTGCTTGCACTATAGGGTTGTGAAAAAGTTTTCCCTTTTACAGATTTCCTTTGTCCACTAGCGCAGCGCTTGAACAAGGGTTAGCTAAACCACCACTAGATCGTCCCACTATCCGCTTGCCATCTTGCATTGGACGCATGCGCAGCCGTGACCAGGTAAATGCATGATGCCATCATCACGAGCAAGCGCATTGATTTGGGTACGGTTATTTGGCAACCGGCTAGAACCGAGGTATTTGTAGCAGCATGTTTTGCACTCTTTCGTTTGACGGAAAGACTAGACCCTCTTCTGTTTTCATGACAGCCCCTAAGGACTGTTTGGTCTTGCTTGGAACGAGACTTGATTTTTCTCATTGATTGAGAATCCCAATTGGAGCAGAAGATCGATTGTTCTTTGGGTGTTTTGCTTGCAAGTTTGGGGGGAATCCCCTATTATCAGCCAGTTGTCCAGATAAGGGTACACTGGGATAGATTCCCGGTGCAGATGTGCTGCCACTACCACTAGTATCTTGGTGAGTAACCTTGGAGTGAAGGCTATGCCGAATGGTAGCACCTTGAATTGGTAGTGCTGGTTTGCTATTTTGAAATGCAAGAAACTTCTGTGTGCTGGGAACATTGAAATATGAAAGTATGCATCTTTCATATTAAGGTTGCCATGCAGTCCCCCTGCTTTAGCAGTGGGATGGCCTCCTGTAGCGTTGTCGTGCAGAATTTTTATGGCTTGATATAGGTGTTTGCAGGGCACAGGTTTAGGACAGGGCGCATTGTTGAGTCTTTTTTCGACACAAGGAAGTACATTGAATAAATACTCTTGTTTACCTGGTTTGCTGGGACGATTTCTATAGCATCCAAAATGATATGTTATTCTTCCTGTGAAGACTGTCTTTGTCTTGGTGGGTGGTTGGCTGGCGTTTGGATCAGCTCTATGCAATATCCCCCTGCCATGGAGGAAAGTACCCACTTGTACGAAGTGATCCCCTCCCATGTGTGAGTAAAGTGTGAAATACTACCTCCTACTGGAGTGGCATGGGAGGGAACCTGTAGCGGGAAACTTTAGCGGGTGGTCATTGCTTATTGGGGGTTGAGCCCCTTCCTGAGGAGGATCTGCCCCTACTATTAGAACTTCTTTGGCCTCTTTGAAAACCCTGCTGAGAGGACTGCCCTTGTGATGAACCCCAGGAAGAACCTTGGCCACCTTGATTGTAATTAGAGGCACGTTGGGAGTTCTAAAATGGCGATAGTTAGAGCCCCCTCTTTGCCCAAAGGGTTTGTCCGTGAGCTTACCTGGTGATTTGAGGGGGTCATATTCTTCTTTTGCACTTTTGAGAGCATCCACCACTGCTTTGTCAAACAAAGCGTTGGGTTCAATGGGCTTGTTTAGGAGGGAGGTCTGGGTTTCTAGTTTGAAACCTGATTGTCACAGCCATGCATGGCATTTAATCAGTATGCCTTCTGCCACAATTCTCCCCACATTGTCCGCTGCATCCAGGTTGATTTTAAGGATGCAGTTGGCTACCTGTTTCCACCCAGAGATGGTGAGTGAGATGGAGAGTGAGAGCTCTCTTTTCAGGGGCTCTGGTACTGAGTCTATGGGCCTCATTAGGAGGCTGGCGGCCGCCGAATGAACGGTGCTGGTAAGGGACCGGCACCTTTCATTCCGGCCCACCCTATTGCAAGGTCTTCAGCCGGTCCCGCTGAGGACATCTGGTCAGACCAGGTGTCCATATTGGGACCCGCTAGCAGGCCAGGATGCTAACAACGGGCCCGTCATTAACAAGCCCGTTCTTACCATCCTCCCCATTCCCATTGAGCCCTATGGGGGCTCAAATGGGAAGGGGGATGTACCGGTCCGGGTGCCACGAAAGGGATTTACCGGGCCCTCCAAGGTCGGAATGGCCTGGCAAGTCCCCTTTTGCAGGACCCGGACCCGAGTTTGGAGGTAGCCATGCCCTTACTAAGGCCATGGCTACCGCCAAACTCGTAATGAGGCCCTATCCGTTGAGCGATTTCATCCCAGTTGTGGCAATTAGAACTGGCTAATAGCGCCGTGTTATTAGCTATCCTTGTCCGGTAGTCTGCCGAGCAAGCTACCTTCCTGCCCAAAGTGTAGATTTTCTTAATCTCCTTGTCAGGAGGGGCCAGAGGGGTTCCTGCGCTCATTCTTGTAGTTGTAACTACTAAGGAGTCGGGCTTTAGCTGCCCTCTAATGTATAAGAGGTTGGAGAGAGCTAGTCTGAACATCTTCTCAAGCAGAGAGGGCTGGATGCATCTCTGTACCAATTGTAACAGGGGGATACATTGAGCTGCTGATTTGTTTTATCCCTAAGGATATCCTCAACGAAGTCCTTGTCTACTTGGGCTTCTTGTGTGTCTATTTTGAAGTGTTCTGCAGCCTCCTTTAGGAGCAGATCATTATATTGCAACTGGTTATCTACCGGGGAGTCAGCCGTCAGTATGATCTGGGGACTGGGTGACATATACATCTTCATCATCTTAATATTGGTCCAAGTTCACTGTGTCTCCTTCGTCCTCTGGGTCGGTGTATGTGCCAGGGTCTTGGTAATAAGTGTCTTGCCCAAGGTCCTGATGTGATGAGGTGGTAACCTGGTAACCTGCGTGATGTCTAGGCTGGCTTTCCTGGCAGCGGTCTGAGTGGCTGCTGCCCCACTCTGGGGCCCCCAGAAGATTATGTAGGACCTTAGGGTGTTCATCAAAGAAATGTATAAAACAGGAAATTCTCATAACTTTATCGAATTGTTCTGTGGTCCATTGTGAGGAGCTTGGCAATATAGAGGGAGTAGGAGGGGAGAGGTGTGGGCTCTGGGACAGGGGTTTTCAGAGGGGGCATAGCCCCTGAAAGGGTGCCTTCTGGGGCAGTGTTATCCCTGCTTTTAGTAGCTTGAACTTCTTTAACCTGGGGCATCGAAAACATATGGTTTTCCGACGTTCTGGCCTTTAAAAGGGTATCTGGAATGCGCTTTTTAATCAACTCGCTCATTTTTTAGCTCTTATCGCTTTTTCTCGAGGCTGTCAATGCGTCTTTTGATGCCCAGCCATCAGTGCCCGAGGACTTTGCGGTTTTAGACACAGTGTCGGAAACAGACTTTACTGTCTGTTTCAGGGGCCTGTTGTGTGGTGATCATGACCGCGATGGCCCAGAGGACAGGGACAGTTCGGGCCGCCCCCTCAACACCACGTGTGGCCTATCAGTCGATGCCATGGTTGACTTTCGGCCGTGGGGTGTGTGCTTGGTGTGAACTGCCGTCCTGCCTGTTGGGGTCAGAGGCTGGCATGCGGGAATCCGATGGATCCCGATCGCACTCTGCATCACTTACCACATCGGTGCTGCCATCGCTGGAGACTCCCTCGACTTCCATGGCAGCCTCGGCCTGCGTGGCATGGTGGGCCCAGTGTGGTTTTGCGGTCCTTTAGGGTTTTGGGCCTGAATAGTTTGCAAGACTTGCACTGTCCCTCAGCGTGGACCCTGGGGAGACAAAGGATGCACACCCGGTGCAAGTCTTTCCAGGGAAACTTCCTATTACAGGAAGGGCAACATTTAAAAGGGGTGTTTTACGTAATGTATGGGGATGGCAGCCTGCCAAAATAGATTGGAGTAAAGGGGAATATACATTCTCTTTACAAGACTAGATGTGAACCTCCCCCTCTCTTCCTACTGTGTAGGGCTGAGGCCCGATGGGGCCTTGAGAGGCTGTAGACAAAGGATTGTCGCGACGGGAGTTGCTGTAGTCGACTAATGAAAACCTGTCCTTGAAGCTGTCGCTAAAGATCTTGCGGTAAATGGTTATTGAAAGGACAGAAAGAAATACTTGTTAAGGAGAATTCTCATTTATGGCTAATTTCCCTCACCTAGTGAGTCCCCCAGCAGCTTTGCTGGACTTCTGGAGTTTATTTTTTTCCACCTGGTAAGAGTGAGAGCTTTTCCCCCACTCTTACCTGTGTTTTGCTATGTGTTTCCATCTGTTTTTGTGATTGTGGACTCTGAAGTACACCACTTCAGTAGCCTCCTTCTTTGTGTGTGTCACACAGCACCTTCAGTGCCGTGGCACAGGGTTGTCTTTGAGACTTCCCTCGACTCCATTTCTGAGGCGACTACTGTTCCCCCAGAAAAGGGTAAAGTTACCATTAACTTTACTTAGTCAATCTACCACAGATCCAGTACACCCCATCTTCCATGGAGTACTGGAAAGGGTGAACTTGTATCCCTTTTTAACTGTACCTCCTAGAGCATTGTTTCGCTCTTTTAACATTTAGACTTGGCTGGTGGCAGTGGTATCTACCCTAACTTTACTACCGCAATTATATTAGATAAACATGGTACTGTTCTTGGCTATTATATTAGCCTCGAACATAACCCCGCTTGACCAAATCGTCTTTCTCTTGGCTCTGGTTGTGTTTATTCGCCATTTCTTTTTGTTAAATTCCTTCTTGTGTTTTACTTTGCGCTGCAAACTAGGTTTGCCTTCTTTGTTCACTGTCTTTTGGCGGGCTTCTGCCCAGAAGCCCTCCTCAAGGTGCCGGGGTGTCTAGGTGGGCTGAATGTGAGGGAGGGGTGTAGTCACCCCCTGTACAGGGTATCCTAGGAAACCCAAGTCACACTTTGTCATGATTGGCCAGGGTAGTTGTCTGGGCTGGACAACCCCCCTGCTCGGTGATTGACAGCCAGGCTGCGTGAATGGGGGGTTTTCGCATAAAAGGCAGGTCGCTTGGGCTAGAAGTCAGATAGTCGCCACTGGAACTACAAGGAACCGAAGAGAAGCAGAGAGAATGACGGCTGCTGCAACTACCCTGTCCCGGTGAAGCCCTGTTGCAGTCCTGAGCTATCTTCCCTTCAATGACTCAGAGAAGATCCAGTCCAGAGTCTTCTTCCCTTGAGCTTGGTGGGGATAACCAGCTCATCTTCTACAGCCAGAGGATCCTCTTCCGTGGTCGAAATCACTGCGCACTGCTATAGTTGTCCGGATAGCCACCTGAAGAGCCTCTCCTGTTTTTAAGGAGCGCCCCTTTTATTCCATGTCGCTGCTGCCGGCCTCATCCCTATGTGGTGAAGGGGGTTCAGACGTCCTCCTTCTCGACGAAGCTCCAGGAATCGTGGGTCTCCGGGAAACCAACAGGAACAACTGCCAGGGCACCAGCTGCACCATTGGAACAAGGTACTGTGTTATTTTGAGGAAACTGGGTGAATCCCTTTTTCTTCATTTGCAAGGCCTAACCTTGTCTTCCCTCCTTCTTATAACTTTTGCTTCCGAACATTGACAATATCAAAGTACTTTTGGCTCAGTTAAATTGTGAACTGTTAGACCCTGTGATCTTCGGCAACTGGCCCTGGTGTCTTTCAATCCTGCCTCCGGCCCTTTGACTTTTGAACTCCTGTCTCTGAGCGTTTCTTGATTCTGCCTGCCTAACCAAAATATTTCCTGTGATTTTTGCCTCCAACTCCCTCTGGGTATCTCAGGTGCTAAGTGTGTTTTTACCCCGGTAGCATTTCATGTCACGGATACGCGTTTGTTTAGTAGACCGAACTGTCAAAAAGTGATCGCAATCGTATTCGCGGTAGCATGTTTTGTGCCTAACACCGGTTCATTCAAACAAAGGGTACTTACCCTGAGACTTACTGTACAAAGTGAATTGGTTAGTTGTAGTATATTTAACGTGTGGTTTTTATTGAAGTTTAATAGAAGTGTTGTGTGTATAACAAATGGTTTAAACATAAATGTACTTATATTTTTCTACCTGAAACCTTGAGTCAGTGTTTGCTTGAGTCACAGTAATTGTGGTCCCTTTGTGTAATCTCTGCTACTGGTCATATACTCTTGAGATAGGCCTGGCTGCTCCGCCACTGCTACCACCATGACATAGTAGTACAGGCTTGTACCAAAGGTAAAACTTGTATCACCACCTGTAGTCTTAATTGTGTGTAGTGGTCCCTAAGGGCACTGCACAGGATTCTGCCTAACAATACTCGAATTAAACTTTCCAAGTAATGTCATCAGCCAAGAAGGAACTCTGCGATATGCGTCAGACTATGATGGCAGAAAAAAACAATCTGAGGGACCTCGAGACGTAAAGGTTCATGGGTACAGTAGATGTCACACTACGGATAGTATTACTTGCGTGCCCTGTCGACATCCTTGTTCAAGTTTCGAAACCAAAAACATTT